>NW_025886362.1:149113-165133 GCF_002878395.1 Capsicum annuum
TCAATACTAGTCTCCGAATCTCTTTTGTTGTAACTGAATTTTGTATTTTCTTTGTTATCCACCAACGAACCTGTGCATTATCTGTTCGCACAATAAATTTGTTATATACAATATATGACTCAAATGCTAATAAACATTTATATAATGAGCATAATTCTTTTCTATTTATTTTCCATTTTATTTTTGTTTCATTAAACGTACCTGAGTAGTATCTACAATGGTGTTCTAATTTTTCTTCTTCACATCTATATTTAAGTACTCCTGCATAACTACATTCACTAGCATCTGCTTCTACTATATATATAAATTTTCTATTTTCTTCCGGATATTGTAATTTTGGTAATTCTTTACAAAGTGTTTTTATTTTCTGGACTTGTTTTTTATCTTCTTCATTATAATTATATTCTACATCCTCTTTAAATTTTTCTGTAAAGGCTTTAGATTTTCTGGTAATTTTGGTATATATTCCCTTACTTGGTTTGCTAATCCAAAAAATAATTGTAATTTCTTTTTTGTATCTAATTCTTCTTTTGAATTTATTATTTTTTTGTACTATATGTTGTTTCATTTTTACTCCACTTTTGTCTATTTGTATTCCTAAAAATTCTATTTGATTTTTCATAGTTTTAACTTTTTTCTCACTTAAACTTATTCCCGAATTTTCTATTATATCTATAAATGGTTCTAATAACTTTAAATGTTCTTCTTTTGTTTTTGTATGTAATAGTATATCATCTATGTATACTATACAATTAGGTAATTGTTTAAAATAACTATCCATAAAATGTTGATATCTACCTGGTGCATTTTTATATCCAAATGGTAGTACATTTCATTTATAAAATCCTTGTGGTACAGTAAATGCGGTTAATTCCTTAGATTCTTCTTCTAACTTTAAATGATAAAATCCTGATTTACAATCAAATTTACTAAAGTAATTATATCCTTGTATTTGTCTAATTTTTAATATCTTATTTGGTATTGGATAATTATATGTCATAGTTTTTGCATTTAAATTTCTACAATCAATAAACATCCTATTTTTTCCTCTTTTTTGTTCACTATGTTTATTTACTATAAATGCTGGACTATTATTTTACTATTACTTTTTTGTATATATTGTTTTTCTAATAATTCTTCTATGTGCATTTTAAATTCTTTTAAATCATCAAAATTATATGTTAATGGTTTCTGGGTTATTATGCTATTTTTATCTATTAATTCAATTTTTATAGTAGTTTTATGTTTTTTCCATCCTTTTAATGGATCTTCACTCTATAATTGTTCTATTTTTTTCCTAATTATTTCTATCTTATTTACTGAAAATAAGTTATTTCTTTTTTATTTATCGAAAATACGACTAGTTCTATTGTATCTTCAGCATTTTTTATATTTTCTAACTTTTGTGTAATTTTTTCACTTCCTTCTATCCAATTAGTTTTATTTCTTATTTTATTAGTAACTCTTCTTGCTCTTACTTTCTGTTTACATAGTGTTGTAAACCACCAATCCGTTCTAGTTATGATGTGGGTATAATTTATCTTAAAACGGCATTCCTAAAAGCATATCTTTTGATGTTAGCTCATAATTATAGATTTCTTCTATTGTTAATATTTTTTATCCCATACTTGTGTTTTTACATTCTTAGTTTTATAAGTAATTAAGCTTCCTTCGTTATTAAATCCTTTAACTATTATTGGTGTTTTTAATTTATCCCATTTACTTTTTGGTAAACAATTATATCTACATAAATTAGCTTCTGCTCCTATATTTATCATAGGCGTATAATCTCTACTGTAATATCCTTCTACTACTATCTTCATTAATATATATATTTTCATATCATGTTAAAGCTGTTCTTAGGAATAATTTCTCTCTGTTGTATGTTATGGATAATTGTATATGTTCTATATTGTATGGTTTTACTTGTTCTAGCCATTTTATTCCTAATATTATGTCTGCTTTTTGCATTTCTTCCTTTATTTCAAATTCTATTTTTATTTTTCTAACTCCTATTGTTATTTTTTTTTCTGCTATATTTTTAGTGTTTATTAAGCTTCTTGGTAGATTTGGGCATATATTATTGTCATATTTTATTTCCTCATTTATTATTAGATATCTTGCTATATAATTTTCTTCTTGTCCTGTATTTAAGAGTATTAAATATTCTTTTTCATTTATTATTCTTGTTATGTAATATTGGTTTAAATTAGTTGTTGAACTTGTTTCATAACTTGTTCTTTTTGATGAACTTGATGATTCTGATTTTTCATAAGCTATTCTTTTTGTTGTACTTATTCTATCATTTATTATTTCTAAATTTTCTTCTATATCTATGTCTCTATAACTATAATCATTATCATCAATTGTTTTTACAAATTGTTCGAAAGGACTTTCTATTTGTTTTTTTGTTAATTTTATTTTTTTTCCGTTATTTTATGTTTTGTTGTTAATACATATAGATTTTTACATCTTGCTGTAAATATTTTACTTCCTGGGTTAGTTCTATTCATGATATTTTCCAATATAATACTAATGATTTATCTATATTTTTATTTGTTATTGCTACTGAATAATTCGCACTTATTATAAATTTAAATTTTTGGTATATTAAATTTCCTTTTATGACAGTTATTATACTTTTTTCTATAGGTTTTGTAATTCTATCATCTGCTAGATATAATTCTATTGGTGTATCTATTCTTTCTCTAAAACATGTTTTTATTAATATCTCTGTTCCTCCAAGGTGTACATATTTTATTGGGTCTTTAATTTTTTATATCGTTTATTTCTTTATTAATTATTCTTTTTGTTACTAGTGGTATACTAGCTCTTCCTTTTACATATCTACAATATATTACATGTTCTTTTTGACTTACTACGTAGTATTCTTCTTTTCTTCTACTAAATATGTTTTTTACTGTTGGTATTTTAAATATCTTTTCTACACTTAAATCTAATTCTTTTCCTTTTATTTCATCAAATATATGACTATCAAATATTATTTTTTGATCTGTTCCTTCTTCATTTAAATATTCTTCCTTTGTTATTATTTTTATATCTTCTTCAGTTATTTGGTTTATTCTTATATCTTCTTCACTCATTTAATTCATCTAATTCACTATCTATTTCATTATCTGTTCCATTCTCGGAAATTTCATATATACTATCTTCACTTTCTAATTTGTAATCTTTATAATCTATCTGCACATATTCTGTATTTTCTATTTTTATTTCTTGTATTTGTTTATTTTTTGGGTTTTTAGGTAATTTACAATCTCTAGCTAAATGTCCTAATTTTCTACAATTATAACAAGTATATTCTTTTATAGATTTCTTTTTCCTATATGGTCTTTTATGTTTATAATTTTTTACATAATATCATTTTCTTGGTTTCTTATATTTCTATTTTGATTTTTTGTATTTCTTATATTTCTTATGTCTTTTTCTTTTCTTATAATAACTTTCTTCGCATCCAAATTGAGGTGTTATTTTATCTTTGCAACATGCTAAATTTCTTGTTAATGTTTTTTCCATTTTTATTTCTTCTCTATATTTTTCACATAAGTTTCTATACCATTGTTGTAAAAAATTTATTCTTGCTCCTAGAGTATCTACTATTTTTGCTTCATCCCAACTTTTTATTATTTTTGAACTAAATGGTTCAGATAATTTATTAAAATATAATTTTCTTATTTCTTTAATTTCTTCTGTATTATATGTTCTTTTATAATAATATTCTTTAAATGTACAAGTATATTCATTTGTGTAACACATATTACATATTGCTAATTTTAACATTAAATTCCTATTTGTATCTTTCTCTTCATTTTGTTCTTCTTCTGTTGTTGTCATGCTGCTAAATTCGTCTTTTATAGTTATTTCATATTTTTTTAATAATTCTATAGGTGTTAATTTAGTTGTAGTTGATGATGATGTTTCTTCTGTAGATTTGTTAGTTCTTAATACTTTTTTACTATTTTCAGTTAGATTTGAAAACCATAATTTCACTATTTCTATTAGTGTTCTTTCTATATATTCTGGTGCATCTGTTATGTTTATATTATTATCTAATAATTGTTTTGTCATATATCTTATCCATAATTGTATTATTTTTTTTGTATCTATTACACAATCTAAGTCTAAAAAGTTATAATTTTTATTAACTATTTGTTTTGGTGTCCATTTGTCATATTTATCTTTTAGATTATATCTTTTAAATTTTTTCTTATAATATGTAGGTTTTCTTATTTCTGATGTTTTAGATATTATATTTTCATCTTCTTTTTTATCAATAATATTTATTTCTGTGTTTCTATTTTCTAAGTTTTCTTCATTAAATACTTCTTGTTTTTCATTGATTTCTAAATTTTTTGTATTTTTTAAGATTTCTGTGAATGTTTCACTATCTTTAGAATCATAATTATCTGTTTCTTCAACATTTATTGTATTTATTTCTAATTCCTTGGTTTCTATTTCTTTACTGTTAATTTCTAATTTTTCTTTAAATTGATTTATCTCATTTAATAATTTTTGTTCTTTATCATTTTCTTCTTTTTCTTTCTGTCTTTTTTCATACAAATCTTTTAGTATTTGTAGTTCTTTTTCTAATTCAGCAATCCTACTATTTTTAGTTTCTTCTATTTTTCGTATTTCTTCTGTAGTTTGTTGTTTTATTTTTTCTATTTCCTTTTTTCTATCTATTTCTTCATTTTCTTTTTCTATTCTTACCACAGTTGTCAATTTATCTTCTAATTTTAATTATTTTTTTTCTAACATTAAATATAAATGTTCACCTATTTTCTTATACCTTCTTCCTAGATTAGAAAATACTATTTTTATTTTTAATCCTTAATGGTTTTCATATATTTTTTCATCTATTATAAATTTTTCTTTGTTCATTCTTTATTTAATTGTTAATAGATCATGTTGGTATGTATATTCTATACTATCTATTGTCGATTCTAAATTTGATATTTCTTTTTTTTGTGCATTTATTGAGTTTTTACTAACTCCGGCAATTATGTTATATTATAGTCTTTCTATCCTTATTTTTAATTCTTTACGTTTTTTAGATATTATTTGCTTTAATTCTTTATATTTCGGTAATTTTTATACGTTATTCATCTAAATCTAGTTTTATCAGATAAGTCATAATTAATAAATTAATCAAATAAATCCACTCTCACCATACCATCTTTAATTCAAAATTTTAGTGCGTTACTGACTTGTTCTGCAAGCTGGGAGTTGCTCAATTTAGGCAAAATTAGTTTCAATTGCGTGATGGTGAAATTTAGTGCTTCATCCATAATTTCTTCGCCATGTACTCTAAATTGTGCTGCCTCATATAAACTCATCATTCCATGCACGTCGTTAACCAATTCTTTCTTGAAATTTCCTTGGTCATCAGTGAACTTCCTAAAAGCATCTGCTTCAAATTTTTGGGCATATTAGAAAGATCATATTTTAATAAGCTAATTTTGTCATCCTTTAATTTTAACCACACTTACCACATGAGACATAATAACCTTGTTGCCTAAGTAATCGAAAACATAGTGCAATAGCATGAAGGTCATTGCCATCAACTTCACCAATCCATTCTTCATAACAAGTGTACATATAACTCAATGATTCCTCAATCTCATGTTCAAAATGATATGCTACACCAAGACGTTGGATTGTGTTGATGAGATCAAGCTTTTGCAAGGATTTTGAAGGAGCCATCACTAGCATCTTTCTCACTTCTTCTTTTACGTCTTCATGCTGTTTCTCTTCCCCCTCATTTGCTTCCTATTTGGGAATGTAATGCTACTCATATGAATTTGTTCAATATGCATATTGACTGCATAAAAATATTCATTTAAATACCGGTAGATCAGCATAAGCTAGAAAATGGTCTCCCTAAATGGTAGGATGATGATTACTAGAGTGACGTGTAATTATAAACTTATCAGCCCCAACGGTTTGTGTGCACAACTCCATCTTTTAATCAGTGGGTGGAGCTATATACACTAAATTAAGAGTGGTTAATTTAACACTCGTCATCAGTAGATTATATTTTCTGCAGAGAAAATTATGCTTTTTATATATACGTATTAAATCTTGAGTTGTGCGCTTACACCAAAATCATGGAGCAACAATTTCATAAGCTTAAGCTACTGCTCTGCAAAATGAAACTATTTATTAAACATGAAGTGATCTCGATTAAAAAAAATATATAGGGCATACCATAAAATGATCTTGTCTCTACTGCTAAATTGCAAATTAGAGTTTTCTTCAACTTACCAATACATTGAAGCATGATGAGTACTCAATCCTATTTATAATGCTTTAGAAGAGGTGGAGGTAATGATGATTTAGGTACTAACCTTGTTTGGCCAAACTCTTAAAATTAGCTTATGTATTTTAAAAAGTGGTTTTCTAAAAAAATTGTGTTTTTCAAAAAAGTATTTTTTGGTGAGAAACAGTTTAAATCAGATCAATAAAATGTAATTTTAGTATAGTGGACAAGTAAGATCAACTAATGGAATATTTGGAACCCAAGGATCTACTATTATAAATGAAAGGTTTATCTTACATAGTAGACTAATCCAAACCTAAATAATGGGTTAAAAAATTACATTAACTACCAATATTAGCGCAGGTGCAGGCTTTCTATGAATCGTAAAGATATGGAACCCGAGCCTAACTCAACTTTAAAAGTTAGCTCATAAAAAGAGATTTGTCGAAGTCCATATGAACAGACTGTCAATGCATTCCTTAACCAACGCAGAATTTTAACCCACAAACAACATAAGGACGTTGGCTTCCGCTCCACACAGTAAGGTGCATGTCATTATTAGTTAGGTTGCCTTAACAAACTTGATTCTCCCCCATTTGTACCCACATGAAATTGAGCATAATTGACTAGTCTTAACAGAATTGTGCCTTTGGACAGTTTTTATGCCCATGTCCATGAGCTATCAGGCATGTGCAGCCAAAGCTGGCATAGGACAATGTTTCGTTCATGAATTGTGATGTATCTCCAACTCAGTTATAATTATGTTGTGAATTGAAAATATATATCAGTAATGGTGAACGAAGAAAGATCAAGCAATTAGTGATGGCTCACTTTATTGTTAGAAACCTTTGATGGTATTTTCAGTATTTGTAGAAAGCAAATGATAGTATCCTATAATAAAGGTGTTACAGAAAAAAAGGGGCAGCCCGGTGCACTAAAGGTGTTACTTACATAACTTGATAAAATAACCTGAGATTGCTGATTTATTGAATATGTTGATTCGCCTTCGACAGAATACAAGTTTTTCTAGTGGGCAAAACCTCTGCCTTTGTATAACCCAATGCTACGAACAAAAGGAGAGTGACTAGGTCTCAATAATAGAAAGAAAACAAAATAGATCCACTTTGTTTATCAAATGAATTATAATTGCTCGATACACTGTTGTCAGTATATGTTGACCATTAAGATGAACATAAATTGTGTACATACTTGTTAGGGTCAATGAAGTTTTGATGATTGTCTAGAGAATGAAATATGTTGATCAAGTTGGTTCACTGATACACATGAGCAAATTGCAAGGGCAGAAAAGGTTCACTGATCTAATTAAGAAGACAGGATTACTAAATTGTAGTAATGGATAAGCCAATGCAGTTGACAAACTCAAAGCAACTATCACGTGTGGAATTGAAGAATTTGAGTTTGAATACAATACATGAAGAGACGAGAGGTTGAGTTAAAGAAGGAGTTTTAGTTGAATTAAAATTCTTAAGACATAAATGTTTCAAACAAGCAAGAAGTCTAATTTGATGAAGAACTCTTTGGAGAGTTATGTTTAAATAGAGGGAGTGACTTGTGCAATCACTTGCGCACTTACAAAGAAAAAAGACAATTGATAAATTGACTTGGCAGTCACAGCTTGAATATCAAAGGAACAAGTAGTTGGACCTGGTTTTAATATTTAGAAAGTTATGGAGTCTTAGTTTATATGTATTAGGGTTTGTTCTTGAGTTGTAATTTTGATGTAATTCTAGTTTTAGTGGAGTATAAACTGAATTGGAATTATCGTTTTCAAGTTAAGGAATTGGAAGACTTAGTATCATATACCTTGGGAGGTTTGTGAATGGAAAATTAATAAGTGTTCTTTTTCGAAAAAACACCAAGAGAAAGGATGCAATTTGAAAAGACACCTTTTCAATTTGGATGTTATGACCTTTCCTATAGGTTGTGACTTTTTCTAAGAGTTGCACCTTTATGAAAGAGTGCACCTTTCTTAACTATTAATTCTCCTTATGAGGCAACACCTTGATGAATATAAATACCTAATTTTTTCCTTAGGCAGAGACATGAAATTTTTGAAGTAAAAACACTCCTCTTTCTTGAAAAACTTAGTGTGATTTGCTACTGTTGAGTGCGTTCGGTAGTTCGACAGAGTATGAGGTACCGCTACTCTATTGAAGTAATTCATTTTATCCTAGGAGGATACATTTCATAACCTTGGATACTTGAGGGGATAATTTCCCTAAAGACACACCATAAATTCGGTGAACTTGAATCTTCTAATCTTTATCTTTTTCTAATCATTTGGTTTGACTATTTTTCAGAAAATAGTTTGAACTTCATTTTGTTGATAGTCATAGGCTGGGTTGAACTTATTATTGAAGTTCATAGTTGTAAATGTAGAGTAACAGTTTCATTTGACTGTTCATATGTTAGTTTGAACATGTGTTTGAATTCTTATTGTAAAATATAGATTTTAATAAACCCAAAAAATAGCATGATGTATCTCTAACTCAGTTATAATTATCTTGTGAATTGAAAACATATATTGTCACAACATGATACTTCTCCCTAGTAGTAACACAGTGCTTAGAGTCACAAGTGATCCCAATCTAACTCATGGTCTGACATAACTCTAATAATACTAGGAAAAAAATGTAACAAAATACTGCTTGGAAGCTAAACTTAAATAACTGATAGAAATAGTAGTAATGTAATACTGAATATCAACCTAAACTGGAAATGTGTCAGTACCTTGACAAGGGTACCAATAGCGGCTGGCGTGGATCTAGATCCACTAAACTTATGTCCTGAAGGATTAGGGTGTCAGTCCTAACTGGTGGGTGAGACCTTATAACCTATGGTGGCACCATAGTTCTGAAACTTAGTGGTTTCTACTAAAGATCTCATTCCTAAGTGATGGGTGAGCCTTCATCCCTGCATTCACTCCCAACTAAACGATACTTAAAAACTTACACACACACACACACATATATATGATCAATATAACAATATTCTTGAAAATAACAACATATGCATAATCTGAATAGCTCAAAACATGTCAACTGATACATGCATGAAATCCTACGTATCGGATGAACTATCTGGCAGAAATACTATTCCAACATTCTGCTACATATCTCTACCCATAATTGTGACATCTGTTGCAAAACTTTTGAAAAGAGATTAAATACACTTCTTACCTGAGGCTCAAACTCATGATTGATATAGATAGGGGTATTCACCTGAATCAACACACTTTGAAGCACTAATGGACTCCTTTCAAATGCTCGTGTTATTTCATAAACTTTATAGATGACTCAGCCGGAAAGGACCACATCATTTAGACTATAAGAATTTTCACTTGTATCATCTTGACAATGAGACATATCTAATAAAATTAGTGCAAGAAAGGAATTGGATAACTTTCATAAGGACAACATTATCGCACGATTTATAAATGAAAGAATAGGAAACATCTCCTAAATACCTAGCAGCCTTCTGATTAAAAGTATGGTTCACAACATACCCATAAGAAAGACTGTACTAGACACAGATTCATAGACATCTTGGGACCCTGATCCATTCTCTGTTACCAATCTGGTCACGACCCGAGTCAAGTCCTTAGCCACAACAGGCATTCCGAACTATGAAGGTTTGAGAGGCCTCTTAGCATGCCATCATAAGTATAATTCATATAAAATAGAAGCACAAAATATATAATGAAATTCAAGGGAAAATTATAACCAAACTGTGTCAACAAAGTTGTGACAGTAAAATAGCTAAATCTCGTCTGCGAAACCTCTACTGAATACAAACTGTCTAGGTCAGGACAAGGCCCCCGGTTGGACCATAAACTAAAAGAAGTCAACATAAAGATGGATGGCTCACCAACTCTGTCATATCACAATATTCTACTGATGTGATGGACTATGAGACTGTGCCTCAGAACCTACATTATGAGATAATGCAGCTGCCACGAGGATGGTCACTACTTGAAATATATTGATATGCCGAACAATCCAAAAAAAATAACATATAGTATTCATATAAAATAATCGAGAGCATTGTAAAAATAATTTAACATAATAGAGATAAAAGCAAATGGGCATAGTTAAAAATTTCAATCAACCGTGTCAAACGCAGACTCAACTCTTTAATTTAATTCTGAGCTAAATGGTAAACCCTACATCTTTACAATCCCATGGGCTATATGAAATCCTCCACTGACTCGGTTGTGAAGCCCCCAATTTGAGTTTTCCACAAGGATTTGGGTCCTCTAATCTCTAATACGCCAAGAGCACATAGAAAACATACAATCCATATTTTAGGACATAATAAAACCGCATCGACAAAACACAATTTTCGACAATGAGTTATCTAAACTCGTACCTTCTTCGAGTAACCAACTAACTCTCTTTAAGCCTAGTTTTAGAATCTTAAAATTCATATGTTCATACTCATAAAATTTCAACTCTTGCTATGTTAAGGGCATTTCATATCAAGGTATCATCATACCTAGACTTGCAAGTCATATCATATCATACCATATCATATCCATAGCCGTTCTTATTCAAAAACTTATTATTGACCACCAAGATGATTCAACAATTAAAAAAGAGTTCTCTTTCAAAAAGAATGTACAAGTTTAGGCAAAACAATTTCCTTTCAAGACATACCTCTTTGGTGGTTGTCTCTTTCAAAGCTTGTACAATTTTCACCAAAAACCAAGAGTATTTTGACATACATTAAAATGCTCTCTGAAAATCACATACAAAATCAGTCCATAAATTAATATAGGAGCATTAGAAAGATCAATCTTTTCATATTCATTTGAGAACCCACAACAAATGTAAGACGTATAATTTTTTCATAAAATTAAGGTTCATAGTTCAAACGTTTCAAAACTATAACATTTACACATGATTAAAATCTCAAACTTGTAGAAAATCCCATAGTAAATACATAATTTCATCATAATAATGGGTTTCATAATTCAAGCACTTCAATTACCTCAAACCCATAATATAATCACATATACAACAATCTAAAGTTTGTAGAAAACCCCATAGAAAATACATGATTTCATCATAACAAGGGGGTTTCATAGTTTATGCTTTTCAATCAATTTCAAATCCCATAACTTAATGTAATGCCCTGAAACCTAGTCCCGAGATACCACACGATGCTCAAGACTACGAGTAGTCTCAAGCTAACCTTGTAAACCTGCTACTAAGTCTATAACTCATATTAAAGTAATTTAATCAGATAGAAATGCTAAGAATACTGAATATTATGAAAATTGTCTGAGATCAACTAAATATACTGTCTGGGTAACTAATACTGAAGGTCTGAATATAATAGCTAGTAATCCAACAAGCCTCTACTACTAAGAAACTAGAGAGCCATTGGGACAAACCCTCCAACTGACTCGGAATAAACTGAAAGTAACTAATCAAATACTAAGAAAGATGAAAATCTGGATAAATGGGCCCTCGAACCATGAGGACTCACCAACTGTCAGGATATAAGTAGAGATGCCCAAAATCACTCACGCCACTGAGACTGAGCACCTGAACCTACATTATGAGATAATGTAACACATATACGTATATGTGGATCAGTACTTTAAGGATGTACTGAGTATATGGGGGTGAATGCATAAGTAAAAGTAATATCTCAATGTTATTAAAATTCATAGAATATGCATGCTGTATGTAATGACTCACATGGATGGAATAACTAAAATCTAAAAATGATAAATCATGATTAATAAAACATACTGCGTAAATCTAGTGAGCTATCATATTAAAGTCTAAAAGTTGAATTGTTATCTATTATTATTTTCTGTAAATTGTAGGGAAATTCTTTCAAAAGCTGTTGTATTATTATTACTAGTAGGGAAATTTACTTAAAAGTTGTTTATTTATTTTTACTATCAGGGAGGTTTCTTTTCAAAAGCTTATCCATAAGGAAGGTTCTTCTAACTAACATAAACCATGTGAGCTATCATGGAGTGCAACATCTCATTCCCCTAAGAGAAAAATCTCACGTTGGGGAGAGGTGTCATACTCTTGTGAGGGAGTATAACCTGAGCTAAGTGATCACATCTGTAACTGTCATCCATATAGAAATGGAAATACTAAATCTGTACCTATGTTGGCTCGTAGTTCTAGGAAAGTAGAATGTGTTAAACCCACGCTTTTTGCTCTGTGCTAAATACTACTCCCTTTAATATGTATGCTCATTCTATAGGAAATTCACTTTTAAAAGTCATAATGTTTCATACTGAAAGCTAGCTGTGTATCTGTCCATTCAAAACTAAATTTAAGCTGTAAAGTGGATTTCATATCTTAGCTAAAGATCAAATCTTCATTCAAAGTTGTCTATCAACATATCATAAGATGCTTAAAACAATTATCATTCTTGAAATAGTAATATTTAACTAGGTCTTGATAACCCATGCAACAATTTCATGTTAAATCATCATAAAGTTCTTGCTTGATAATGAAAATATTCGTAATTCAACTCAAAATCTTAAAATACGGTCACATGCATAAATTTACGAAAGTAGACATATAATTCATCATCCAAATCATTTGAAATCTCAAAAATCTTCAATTAACAATAAAAGGGTATGAACCAACTTGAAATTCATGCAAAATCGTGTGAATTTATAATTAAAAACTAGTTATGGGCACAAGGCTGAAAGATTTATCCTTGTTCAAAATCCCACATACCTTAATTGACGAAATTAAATAAAACACTTGATTTTGCATGAATTTCACGTTATGATTTTGAAGAGGACTGCTTGAAGTTCTTGAATTAGAAATCCTTAATTTTGAGCTATATTAGAAAAATAATGGAGGAAATTGGATTTCTTAGAGATTAAGTTTTGAGCTCTAGGGTTTTCTTGGTTAGTAAATTGATGAAAAGTGAGCATAGAATGCTTAGAATAGGTTTAATCTAGTGTTATTCACAATTTGGGGGCTTTGGAAAAGACCAAACTACCCTTTTAAAATAAATTTTGGAAAGCTGAAAATCCCGATTTGGCCACCCAGCGTGACACGCCACTATCGTGGTGGCTCATAGAAAATTGACAACTGGGAATTAGAAAATTAACTCGATGCGGAGCTATCACGGTAAGCTACTGAAATGCCATTTAGGTAATCACCACGATGCGCTACCATCATGGCGAGCCACTAGAAATTGACAATTGGGAAATAAGACTTCACCATGATGCAGGCCAATCGCGAAGGTCCACTGAATTTTGATAAATGTCATTTGGCATGTCACGGCGACGTGGTGCTGCACATTTTGAGACACTATCTCCACTAAAAATGCCATAACCTTTCAACTGAGTATCAGATTGAGGCGAAATTGATATCATTGGAAAGTTGAGTCAATGATATACATATTGGTGGGTCTAGAGCTTTAAAATTCTACATGCAATAAGAGTTCTTTATTTTTGAAGGTAACATTTGACATTTTAAGCGCTAAATTTAGCTAGGAAAAGTACGGGGTATTACACTTAACATATAGGGCTTATTAAAATATTATACGTATGCCCATGAATGATAAGATAGTTCTTCCTACCTTTCGACAGAGGAAAATTGAAGAAAAACCTTAAGTTCAGAATCTACAAGTTTTAGAATTGAGAAACCCTCTTGATGATATTAGGAGGAAGATAATGAGGGTTTGAGGGCTTTCAATTAGTTTTGGGATGAATTTAGGGTTATAAGACGGGTTTGGGGAGTTATGGGGGTGAAAGAACCATTTTTCCTTGATTTAAAGTGGAAAAATAAGTTGGAAAGAGGACTCAAAGAGCTTTAATTTGATATGTCATAGGCCACATAAATCGATACATTCTAGGATTTATGATCGTTGGAAGTTGACTCAGGAAAAATTGTATACTAAAATTCAATAGGTAGGAAAGTGCTCAACTTAACTTTGAGCTAGGAGATATTTATTACTTCAATCCATCTCTGGAGATGTTCTCACCCTAAAGAATTATTTTTTCACACTTACATATAAGTAGAAATCATTGAGTTTTGGTTTATATACTTAGGAAAGACGGTTCAAACTTAAGCCAAAAAGTGTAGGGTGTTACATTATCTCTCCTATAGGATCATTCGTCCTTGAAAGATGAGTAGGAGCTCGTTGAAGCTATAGAAGTATGAAATAAAGGATGTAACCTTACATTAGGAATTTTCCATCAATGAAACATACATACGCATTCAAGAATAGCTTCATGACATCACCAAGTGAATAGTGAAAGCACAAAGAAGAGATAATGAGAATTGACATAAAGATAACCTTGCACATGAGTTCTATGGATCATAATCATCACAACATAAGGTATGAGTTTATTTGGTGATCATATGTCTTTATTTATATGATATTTGACATGAAATAAGGTTTTATGGGACATAAGAATAGAGGTATCCTCCACCTTACATGATATGACCAATAGACCTTGGATCTAGTGACACTACTCGACTATGCTCTATATAATGAATTACACTTCAACATTTTAAACTTATAATTCTCCCACAAAACACCTATCTACAAGAGTCTGAGTCCCACTGCATAGTTTTAACGCCCCAAGTCTGTACCCCGAATGCTACACGGTGTTTACGATCCCGAAGGACTACAAGATAACCCATGACTGATATCTGCTGTGAGCACTAAATAATAATACTGTAATAAATGTAGAAAATAGGCTGAAAGGCCATAAGGTTCAAATTTTGAAATACTGGTAAATAATAACATCTGAAATCTGGATACTGTCTAAACTAGTCTAGTCTGAAAAACCTCTAACTGAACTATCCGAATATGGAATTGATGGGAAAGCCCCCAACTAACTCTAACTACTGAACTACTGATAAATTAATAACTAAAATAAAAGCATGCCCTTAATAGATGAGGACCACTATGAAACTACTATTGATAACTGAATCGTTCTATGTACGGTCAGGAACCTGAGCGTTCGAACATATGATATGAGACATCATAGCGTAAAGAAAGAGTATGTGTTAGTACGTGGAATGTAATGGTATGCTAGATGAGGTAGGATTATATGCATGGGTTCATATGCATAAACAAATAACTGAGTGGGTAACATGACTATAATTGAATAAGAGTACATGTATAACAAAAGCTGATGAAACACTGATTATGCAATACTGTACACATATCTACATATGCTGTGTCTGAGATCATAGTAACACAATCTGATAACTGAAATACCGATAACTAAGTTTACTATTACTATAATACTGTTAACTGAGTGACTATTTTTGACAGTCCTGATTCTGTGGAACTGTGCTGAGTTCTATACTAAGCTTAGTGACTATGTCTGATAGTCCTAATTCTGAAGAACTGAACTGAGTTCTATACTGAGACTGAAATTGAAACTGTGGGAGGTAATCATCTAACCAACATGCCCCTTCTCTGAACTGATTTAGGTTCCAACCTGTAAACCTAGTTAGAAGGGTGTCAGTACTATGCCACGGGTAAAGACAAGTGCTAAGTCACTCTTATCTGGAAGGTTCTCTAAACGAGAATGATGGTACCCTCAACTGGAAGGTAGAACACCTCATCAACCCTTAATTGGCAGTTTGATGCGTCAACCTACGCTGGCTATGTAGTTCTGGTATGCAAGGACTACTTCTAAGGATCACACCCTCTACTGGCAGGTGATGATAGGCGAAATTACGCGCCTATATCAATATATTTTGCCC
>NW_025886363.1:0-4797 GCF_002878395.1 Capsicum annuum
ATTGAGAACTTTCATATGACCACCTTGTGTATTTGAAATGTTGAAAAAGAGAGATTCTTGCATGTGTTTACATGAGTTTTAAGAAAGAGTTCTTTGAATTGATTTATTGATATGGCGGTCCCAAACCTTATGTTTTGAAAATAGAGATTATAATATGCTATTAATGGCTCAGAGACGCGACTTGCCAGTCAATGGTATGACAATACAATGTAAATGTATGCCATAACAGAGCTAGAGTTTTTCAGAGTTTGATTTCAGAGAATGAAATGTTTTAAAGAGTTAAAAATGGGCTTAAAGAGGGTTAGGTGGTTACCCGAAGAAGGATTTAGTTCAAGTAACTCTTAGCCTAAAATTGTATTTTGCCGATACGGGTATATTATTATTGTACGCTAGCGACGGCTCTGTGGCGTAGTAGAGACAGAGACTCCAGCCCTTGCGGCAAACTTGGGTTGGGGGCTTGGCTGCCAAGTTATTGGTATATTTCATATAGCCCATGGAATTTCAGAGTTGTAGGGTATACCACCTAGCGCAGAAGTAATATAAAGAGTGTCACAGAGTTCAGATGATTTTACAGAATCTTTTAAATATGCCCATGTGATTCTTACCATATGATATATTTATGAATTATTTTAAATTTCTCTCATATATGTTGAATAAAAATTATTATTTTGGATTTGCTCTGCATACCAGTACAACTGTATTGACCCCCTACCTTCCAGGGTCTGAGACTCAGTCTAGAGGTCCTGCTAATCCATAGAACTTTCAGACAGAAGCGAGGTTTGTGGTGGTGAGCCTTCTTTATTCCGGAAGGCATATCTCTTTTAGACATATTTTTTTACTTTAGTTTTGGTCCACTGGGGCCTTGTCCCAGGTTTCAGACAGTTAATAATGTCATGTGTAATAGAGATTTCACAGACTGAGAAAGATGTTTCAATGTTGGTAAACCTATTTCCACATTGTTGAACAGATTTCAGTGTATGACCATGATTCCGTTTACTTTTACTTCAGAAAATTTTCTTAAATTATATAAATATTGTGCATGATTACCAGATTTAGAAGGGCGCTCGAGCCTCCTTGGTTCGAGATGCTCATCATGGCTAGGGTCTCGGCTAGGGTCGTGACATAAACCCACTTCGAGTTATCCCAAACTTGAAGTTAATTTAGCTTATTATTGTTCCTAAACAATCAATCTAGGAAAGCAATAAATTACAAATCAATAAGAACAATACATTTAAACTTACTCATGAACTGTAAAGTTTAATAGTGTGAAACAGGTTCGTCAATCTGTTCCTTTGAACTGGCAGCACTTGAATCTTCAGTCAGAATTCTCTCAATTATGAACTTTCTCAATTTGTTCATGTTTATCCATTTATCTCTCTGTAAGTGCGCAAATTATTCTGAATAATACATTTTCTATTTAAGCATAGCTCTCCAAAGAGTCATTCTTTATTTCAAACTCCTCCTTTAATAATAACTCTCATTGCATAGAATTCTACTTCAAGTGAGACTACTTTTTCAATTCCAACTCTTGTATCCTTAGTTTTGTAGTCAAACTCCAACTCTTTAAATCAGTACATGTTTATTTCCTTGAGTTTATCTAAATTAGCCACCCATCTGGTCCTTCCTTTATTTTTGCACGCTTGTCTTTAATCATCGATGATTTTGCTACATATTTTAGCTACATGAGACAGTGTGTCTATGAACCAACTTGACTGACATGTTTCATATCACTTTGTCAGTTTGTCAATATTAAAACTATATCGTACCCAACAAATTCTCCTTTTTTTATGATGACAAACCTTTTGTCTTTGTGCGTTCAAACATCTTCACCTATAGGAACTAAAGTATAAAACACTAGAATGAACAAGTTAGTCAATGAGTTATAAACATTGCACAATCCTCTTATCTTTCCCCTTTTGGCATTATCGAAAAACTATTTCAATGCAATAATAGACTAGCGAAAGAGATTTGTTATCCTGTTCATGGTCACTTGGGCTATCACCAAAACAATCAGACAAAGACTTTAGCCAACATAGTAATGTATTAAAGAGAATAAAAATATGAGTTAATTTAGCAAACATAACCATTCCATTTAACTTCTAGAGAATTTTCCACATTAAACCTAATCTAGTACTGAACAAAACAAAATAACTGAGCATTAATGAAAAAAATATGGTATAAAAGTGGGATATGGCTAAGCATATAAATAGTGAGAAACTGATGAGGAAGGTGGAACAGGTGTTATCAACTGTGTCAATTGACGAATGACTTCAATATTTTGATCCCTCTATCAATCAAGGTCAAGCTTCATAGTCATGATGCTAGCCTTAAGGACCTCTTATTCCACTTCATGACTGTCTTGTGCAGTTTCTAGTTTAGATTTTTTTTTCTCAGCTAAATTATTTTTTTATTATCAATTATTTTAAATGAGAGTTAGCCCTCCTTATTGAAACAGGTAGGGCAACATGATTCATCTGTTCAAGAACATTCATTATTGTTTTATAAGTTTAACCTGAACTAGGACTGATAAGTCCCCAAAAAAATAGCCAATTAGGAACTAAAAGGAAGAACATGTCCCTTTTCATTCTTCAGAAACATATGCTGCATGTGAATGATGATCAATTTTGGCAAATTCATGATACAAAAACTGATATTTTGGTTGACAAAGAAGAAGAAATTTCTAGTGTAGAATTAACACATTTGTGCACAACCATTTGGAGAGAGTCAAAGAAAATTTAGTCAACCAATTCGTTAGCATCATAGGACAAGGGGAGAATGAAGTGTAAGGAAATGAACAGGTGTGCTCAACTGTTTCAACTTAGATTGCATATGCTTATGTCAGTTAGAGCATACCTTATAAGAAGAACTTTATGGTCACAATTGCTTGCTTGTACCTATTTTCTGCATAATCTAATAAAAAATTAGGTTAGAAGAGTCAAAAATCTGAAATTGGGACACAACTAAATGTGTAAGACTGAATCAAATAAAATTTTAGCTAATAACATTGAAAATGAAAATGATTATTCTAGTCAATTATTAAGGAAAATTCATGCAATTTTAGTCAACCCAAAATCTAACCCATTTCTTTCAAAATGCTCTCTACTTAGTGCCTTTGGTGCGTCTCCTGTCATTTAAGTAACCCACATAGTCAACATTTTTATAGCCCTTAAGAGTGAAATTACTTTCATTTGAATACCATAGTCTCAAGCCATTGATTCTCATGAGATATCTCAAGATTCTTGTGACAACACCAATTCTTATGAATTACCAACAAAATTATCATCAGCTTGTGTTGGTGTTATTGATGCATTAATTTCTTGATTTGCTGTTCCCCCTGTCAATATGCCCTCAGTCTGTACAACAGTTGAACCAGGTGGTACAACATGTTCCTGTCAGTTTCACTGTCATCCTCTTTTTTTTTTTTTAAAAAAAAAGAATCTCCCTTGCTTTCCCCTTACACGATCACTCCAAATCTGACCATCTTTAAAAAGTCTTTTGTTTTAGTTCTCTCAATCTTTTTGGATCTAGTAATAGTGCTCTTTTTACAATCTCCTAAAGATTCATTCCCCTTTTAAATGTAGTAAGTAAAAGGAACTTTATTTGTTTCTAGTCTTATGCCTTAAGCAAGCTCTATCTATGTACTAATTTTGCTTGCCTCCTTTCACTCTCACCTGCAAAATAAATTAGGGGTTAACTTTCGGAACCCAAACAAGCTTGGGTCATTTCTTATGAGAAAAAGGATGTATGAGATTCCTAGTAGCCCATCGAGGCAACGGGTTATGTGACCTATTTCTCTGACCAGTTTTGACTTTCTTGTTAGCTTGTGCTAACATAAAATCAAATTCTTTTACTAGGCTTATGTTTATTGATTTGCTTTTTGCTGCAACTGAAAATTCAGTGGTTGGATGTCCCAGGTTACTACAAATATAACATAGATCTTTAATAGCATTAGAACTTCTATAAAAGCCCAACCCAGACTTTTCATTGTGAGTTCTTTGACCTAACTTATGAACAATTCTTGAAGAATGTGTCTATCTATTAGCTCTTTCAAGATAAAGTTTCAATTTAGAAACTTCTTGACTCAGTTGACTAACTTTTTTCTTTTTCAGAAAAGTATTCATGTTTAATCTTAGTCAATTCTGACTCAATCTTTTCTTGTTCCTCACTTTTGACCTGTTTTTCTTTTTCAAAAAGAGAAAGTTTTAGAACTTCAGATTTGAGGGTCAGGTTTGATGAATCAAGTCCGCTAACCTGTTCCTTAAGAGTGCAGTTTTCCTTTTCAACATTTTTCTTATAAGTTTCTAGATCAATAAAATCAAACTTGAGACTTGCAGGATTGTTGATTAACTCATCCCTATCTGAAGTTAATTCTTGGAAATCATTAATTAAAGCACTTATAAAGGAAACAAGTTTGTTTTTAGAAAATAAATGCTACTTCTCTTTGAGTTCAAGAATACTTACCTCAGAGTTTCCATCATCTTCTTCTATGTTTGAATCTCCAATGGCCATAGGAGCAGTTTCATCATCTAATTCATCACTTTCAGATGCCCTATTTAGATCTTCCATGTCTATCTCATAGGTCTTCAAATTACCAACTAACTCATCAAGGGACATTCTAGTGAGATCCTTAGCTTCTCTTATGGCTATAACTTTGACATTCCACTTAGAGTTTGGTAGGACTCTCGAGACCTTCTCTACCTGTTCCTTAGTAGATAAAACCTTTCCTAGAGATGATAACTCATTTACCAATAAAGTTAACCTAGTTATCATTTCTTGTAGTGACTCATTTTTCTCCAT
>NW_025886364.1:0-2897 GCF_002878395.1 Capsicum annuum
CCTACCCCATCTGAAATGGATTTTGACATCAATTCTGTTTAACCATGATGACACAACTTATTGATTTTAGTCCTGGTTCTCAGGCAAGAAAATATATTCAGAAAGAATTTTTTTCTGAAAAATGGAAAACCTTTAGGACATGGTTTTTTGAAACTTATACTCCTGATGAATTACCAAATATTTCAGAAGAATTCTATGAAATTTGTGTTTTACATAATAAAATTATTTTCTTTGTACCATGGTTCATGTCTGTATATTTATCGTCATATGTCAAAATAATTGAAAGATCTTATCAAAATTCTGATGGCACAATTACTCAAGCTCTCTATCCTCCTCAGTCTTCCTTTATATTGCCCAATAATACTGGCATGACTTTTTCTTCTTTTCAAAAGTTTGTCAGTGAAGATGTGGGAAAAATTACTGTTTCTGAAATAAATAACCTTATCGCCCAAAATAAGGTTTTAGGAGAACACATTTCCTCTCTTCATAAAAAACTTGATGAATTAATTGAGTTAGTTAACAAACTTAGTACCCAGATGAATTCCTCTAACATTCCTTCTACTTCCAAAATCACTGATAAAGAAGGATATATTTTATCAAAACCTTGTATTCAAAGACCTCCTGAAATAGAAGGATTTGAAAAGGTTTCGCAATTAGACCAATTAGAGAAACTCTTAGATAAAAAATTCTCTCGTTTAAACATTCAACCTCTTAATATTTCTAATGATTTTGTACAAAATCTTGAGTCTAATTTTGTTAATAATATTGAGTCTACTCAAAATACTGGAGATGTAATCTCTTCTGAGCTAAATAAGTTGAAAGGTATGATTAAAAAACAACCGGGAAAGAAATACGCTGATATTCCTCGTATATCTACTGCATATTATCCGCGCCCAACTCCTCAAGATGTTCTGATAGAGGAAAGGGAATGGAATCAGACAAATACTTCTTATAGTGGAAAAGCCATTTATGAATGGAATATTGACGGATTATCTGACCGCCAAATCTCTATTCTTATCCATCGTATGTCCATGTATGCTACTATTGCCACAGCCACTACTTCGCCAAAAAATCGGGCCAATCGCACCGACCCAACAATTTGTAAAATGATTGTTGCGGGATTTACTGTCCAACTTCACGGCTGGTGGGATAATTTCTTGGATGATGAAAAACGCGAGGCTATTTTTAATGCTACCAATGATAATCCCGGGAAAGATAATCTAGGATGACCTCTTCGGGCAGGACGTTCGAATGCTGTCTATACCCTTATGCTTACAATTATTGAACATTTTGGAGGAAGATTTACTAACCAATATGAAAACATTAGGACCCTTCTTAATGGTTTAAAATGTAAACACTTAGGCGAATTTAGATGGTATAAAGATACCTTTCTTAGTAGGGTTATGGATTTACCCAAAAGTAAGTATGACCATTGGAAAGCTAAATTCATTGATGGCCTTCCACCTTTATTTGCTGAAAGAGTTAGAAAATCTCTTAGAGGATCTTATGGAGAAGTCCAGTATTCATAAAAAACTTATGGTCAGCTTATTGTAGCCTGTACTCAAGAAGGCTTAGCCCTTTGCAACGAGTTGAAATTAGCTAGACAGATTAAGCTTGATAAACTCAGAGAAAAATCCCAATTAGGAGACTTTTGTGAGCAATTTGGTATTGATAAACCCTTCGTACGAAAACCCCAAAGATATTCCAAGCCTAATAAATCCTATAGAAATAAACGTTCTAGGCATCGAACCAAGGAAGAACGTGAAACTAGAAAATCCTTTTGTAAGTCTACCAAATTCACGAAAAATAGATCCAAAAGAGAATTAGCCAAAATTAAATGCTATAAGTGTAAACAGTATGGTCATATAGCTCTAAACTGCAAATTACAAAAACTCAAGTCCTTAGGACTTTCTGAAGAAGTTCATGACCAAGTCTATAATTTATTATACACCTCTGCTTCCAAATCTGATTCTACTTCTGAAGATGATTTTGAATTACCTAATTATGATAGTGAGCTCGATTAGGTTAATAAATGTAATGACTGTGATAATGATGTTTGCAATTGTGATGAAATGATGTATAAACTTCAAGCGCAATTCGAAGATCTTGATTTAAATGTTCAAACTCTTAGTGCTGAAAATGTTCTCGAATTACTAAAAGAAGTTACTGATGAAAAACTATGTGAAAAAATCCTTCATTTTTTTACTCAAAAAACTTCTGCTAATACTAGTATTTCTAAAAACTCTTTTGATAATCATCACATGTCTAATTCCTTAGCCGAAGTTAATCGACGTCTTGCGTTGAGTAAAATCCCAGGTAGAGATACTACCTTTAATGATCTAAAAATCGAAGTTGAATAATTGAAGAGGGAAATTGTTTCCTTAAAACAAAATCAGATAATCTCCGATCATAGAATTTCAAAAATTGAAGAAAAGATTATTGAAATCCCTGAAACTTCTTTTACCTCAAAAGGAAAAGATAAGGATTTGGAATACTCTGAAAATAATGAAATTGCTAACTTTAGTCCAACAGAAGATTTGAAAAAGGATTATTTCTTGGGGATGATGCAAATAGTTACAGCTCATAAATGGTATATAAATTGCACTATTTTGATAATTAAGGAATTTTCCGTTACTAATGTTGCTATGATTGATAGTGGTGCTGATGTTAGTTGTATTCAAGAGGGACTAATTCCAACTAGGTATTTTGAAAAAACTACTCACATAGTAAAATCTGCATCTGGTCACACTCTTGATATCAACTATAAATTACCAAATACTCATATATGTCGAGATAAAGTCTGCATTCCTCATTTCTTCTTTTTAGTAAAAAATCAGTTATATCCTCCTATTATCTTAGGAACACCTTTTATAAATGCTATCTATCCTTATACACAT
>NW_025886365.1:0-2965 GCF_002878395.1 Capsicum annuum
TTAGGTATTATTTGTCTGGACAAGCTTGTTACTCACATTGTCATTACTATAATTATTATTATTATTATTATTGTTATGATGATGATGATGATGATGATGATGATTATGATTATGATCCTTGTTATGGCTAATTTGTGGTAGTTTTATTAATGATCCGGTAATGAGACTTGAGGTATGATTTTGGCTCTTTTATCTAATGGTTATTTTATTATGGTTGATTATCTCAGAATTTGACGGATGGATTAGAAACCCTATGTATACTGGCACTAGTTCCGACTATGAGTATGAGGTCTAAAGATGACAATCAAATGATTTAGGTTATACCTCGAGTTGACCTTGTTTATGTACATATGCTAAAATACCTTGGATTTTGTCCCTTGGAAAATTTTTGAGCTTTGAGCTTACTATCCTAGTAATAACTCATCATATGAGTCATTTGGTATCGGTACGAGTTAGGTTACACAAG
Organism: Capsicum annuum; assembly: GCF_002878395.1. Lineage (NCBI taxonomy): Eukaryota > Viridiplantae > Streptophyta > Magnoliopsida > Solanales > Solanaceae > Capsicum > Capsicum annuum. The sequence goes on from NW_025886365.1 coordinate 467, forward strand.
TCGTTAAATGTCCAGTGGGTAGTGCCTGGGTTTTTGGTCTTAGTAATGATGTGGCGGTACGAGTTGTTAGGGGTGGTGACGAATCGTTAGGATGATCCTAAATCAAATTAGTAACTTAGTGACTTGACTTGGCTCTGAGTAAGAGTGGCTCATTAAGAGCCGTGAGGATAGGTTACGAGTGGTAAGGTTGGGTCGTATGATGTCCAGTGTTCAATCCCTTTGGGTTCTGTCTTGGATACGACTAGACCATATGAGTCATATGGTCTTGTAAAAAGTAGGGCTATGGAGTCGTATGGTGTACGTTGTATGGGTGTCCAACTCACTGTCTTGGTGACGACTCAAGGATACGATTTATACGGTGTGGTCACGAGTCAAGAGGATCGACTCGTAACCATCTGCGACTTTTTTATAGTTTGTAATTGGGGATATTCTGGACATTTCCCCATTTAACTCCCTTTGATCCCACGACTCAAAACACCATTTGGGACTTCATTAACACATTATTCCCAATAAAACACTCTTAAATTCTATCTCAAACTCTGTTCAAGAAAAAGCTAGGGTATCATCAAGGTGATCAATGAAAGCTTTCAAGGGTGGTTTCTCTCCATACTTCCTGGTGACTAAGGCATGTTACTCCTCTGTCATTGTTATTTTACTAAGACCAAATGTTTTTGGTGTATTACTTTCATGGTATTATTATGGTTTTGAAATAAAGGTTGGGATTTTGGTTGTTCATAGATGAATATTGTTTCTCATAGTTTAATAATTGTTTTGTTTTAATTTTTGTTTTCCACATGTGGGCTCATGGGAATGGTTATTTAATTGAGGGGTCATGGTTGAACCCCAAAATTTGATGAGTTTGTCTTTGATAATGGCATGCCCTAAACCTATCTGTTAAACTGTCAATAAGAATAATATTATCACAAGTTGAACTATGTTTTTGAACTAAGGGTACAATGGAATCCCCATGATATTTGGTTTGACTTATCGCTTGAAACTAGTGAATTCACTAATGGTTAAAATGGTCATGGACGATTTTGGTTTAATTGGAAATGGTGGAGTCTAATTTTGTTTAATGGCTTCTATGGCATAAGGTAATAGACTTGCAAGATCTAATTTTTGTAAGACGATATCAACCTGATTAAATGACTCCTTAATAAATAGTTGGGAATGCGTAAATGATTTTATATGGGCTTAAAGGGGATTTAGTAGCAAAACAATAGAAGGTGGAGGTCCCGAGGGGACCGACATGTGATACTCATATATTTTGATGTGAGGGTGGCCTTGGAAACCGTGTGCATGATGTCACACTTTATATTTTTAGGATGTATTAGTCATCTCAGGTTCTTTTCTCCGATCGAGCGGCTAACACGTGGGCCTTTTCAACAGGTAGAGCTGAACCTATATATCCCATGGGTGGATATATAACGGTAAAGCTACACCACCATCAACTTAGGTTCTTTTCTCTGGTCATCAGATAACATGCACTGGGGCCCGTTCAGCAGGGGGAGCTGAACCCATATAGCCCATTGCGATATATTAGTCATCTCAGATTTTTTCCTCCGATCGTGCAACTAACACGTACTAGGTCCATTTCAGTAGTGGGAGTTGAACCCAATAGCCCGTGGGTGGATTTATTATGGTAAAGTTACACAACCCAGGTTAAGATTTTAAATGCATGATAAATATTGTTCTCTACCCCGGCACGGTATAAATATATATATATATATATACATATATATATGTATACATATATATATATATATATTTATATATATATATATGTATATGTGTATGTATATATGTGAATACATATGGTAATTTAATTTGGTTTTGAATGATGGCATTATATTATATTTATCCCTGATACATGCTAAAGTTCACTTCACTAACTATCATTGGGCGTTGTATCCCCACGCAATGCAGGAACTGTCCATACTATCATTCCTCCTGCTCAGTGACTCAGATTTGGGGACAGCTTTGATTCAGATTAAAGTGGTAAGCTTCCATATTCAAGAAAGCTCCATTTCATGCTATAGACTTCTTTTCACTATTATTATTTCTTTGGTTTTAGTTTTGGCTATGGTCGAGGGTATCTCCCAATTGGATATTCTTTGAATCTAGTTAGAGGCTTTGTCGGACTACTACGGTCATGCGCAGCATTAGTATTAGTGTTAGCATTGCTATTGGTATTGGCATTAGGATTGGTATTGGTTGGATATTTGGTTGTGGTTATTTGTTTATGGTTATAGACTTACTTTACTGTCGTTAGATTATTATTATTTTATTTTATTAAATGTTCAAAATTCAGCCGACATAGGGTGTAGGTAGTTAACGGTGGCGTATTGGGGGTAGTCACCAGTTTTGGTTGGACTTGAGATACCTAACACGACTAGGCCTTAGTTCAGGTCATGTCAGATTGGTATAAGAGCCTAGGTTCATGGTCAATTGGGAGTCTACAAAGCAGTGTTGAGTAGAGTCTCTTTCAAGGGTGTGTAG
>NW_025886366.1:0-3259 GCF_002878395.1 Capsicum annuum
TAAAAAATAATATGCTGTACACAACAACACACGGTTCACTAAGAAAACATATAATTGGTTAAAATGAGCATCCGAATATTTTGCAAAATTCTACACGAACTTGACACTTGCTTTTATTTCATTGCAATAAACATTTAGTTAGCCACAAAACAAAGTACACAAATCTGAGCTTCTTCTACTCATCTAATTTCTCCAATCTACAAGAGTTGTTTTTCAAAAAAGAATTGTGACATTCATGGCAGAAACAAGCGATCCACCAATGGCTAATACGGATGCAAACCGTGTGGAAGTGATAGGTCCACAGTTCTGTGCTCCATACGCTATTGATCTGAGCATCATTAAGAAAGTTATGACCTTAAAAGATGGTGCTTTTCAAGTCCTTGATGTCAATGAAAACGTCGTATTCTCTGTCAAAGGCATGGTCTTTAGTCTACGTGAACGTCGAGTTTTGGTAGATGGTGATGGCACTCCTTTAGTCACTTTCCAACAAAAGGTCATTTTTAAACCTTTGTTTACTTAAAAGGATTTGGATTGCACTCACTAATAGAATAGAATTATGAATTTAGAATAAAAAAAAATATAAGTAGGAAAAGAAAATGAAAATAATTCGATAAAAGTCAAATCATAAGATGCCAAGGTATAACGTACACTCAATTCTCAAATAATAATTATTACATTTCTTTTTTATACATGTGTTCGTGCGTGTAATGTTTGACTGAGATTTTAAATGTTCTTTTATGTTGGATTGTTCATTTGTTTTAAATTTTTATAACATATTCTTAATTGCCATCAACATGTTTCCTCTAGTTGCTCCAGTGCCGCTCTTGATTTTTGGCACGTGTCACTTTATTAAATCCCACGGACCAAATCTACTTCCCTACTTCCCTTGTTTAATCCCTTTACCCACTCTAATGCTCTCTTCTTCTCCTCTGCAAACTCAATTAATCGACTCATTCTAATACTCGAACTGAAAATTATTTTTCAATTCTAGCTAAAATGTTGAATATCTTTTCCTTCATAATTTTTTTTTCTATTTTTACTATAGCATAATTTTATTAGTTTTAAAGATGATCCAACACTAGTAGATGAAATCAGCTTAAAAGATGTCTATAATGATTTTTCGACGAGCTCAGCAATTGTTCAATCCAAATTGAGCGGATTTAGTCATAAGAACGTGTGATATTAGAAAAATATAGAGGATTTGTGCTCATTCTCGGATGGAACCATTTTTTTCTGGAAAGCATTTTTTTCTCCTTTTCTTTCTTTTTGAAAAAAACAAATACATTACTGTGTTTAACTTGATCTTTATTTATACGATCTTATTAAATGATTTATTTATGTGCTTATTTTTTAAAAAAGTGATATCGCTTTCAAAATATTTTGGGTATATCACACTGTTTAAATGAGTATATGATTTTTAAAACCTACACCCCATTTGTTTATGATTGAGTATATACACATAGTCGATTTAACTTATTTGGCATCATATTTACCCATATCTTCGGCGAGTTTTGGAGTTGATTTTGGAAATTGTTACTCAATTTACAATTATTATCTCATAAATTCAACTTTTGTCGAAAAAAAATGAATTTTTTAAAATAATAACTATTGATTTAGTGATCATTTGAGAACGTAACCCACAAACTTTGGAAACTGTAGTTCTGTGATGGTTTTGTCCATTAATATATATATATATATATATGCTCACGTGTTACCTCGTTTGATTTGAAAGCACAGCTATTGAGTGCTCATAATAGATGGCAAGCGTTTAGAGGCGAGGGCACAGACCCTAAACAATTGCTTTTTAGCGTTAAGAAGTCTGCACTCCTACAATTCATGAAGACCAAGTTATATGTATATTTGGCTACTAACACTAAAGAAAAAGTTTGTGACTTCAAAATTGAAGGCAGCTGGATGGAAAAATCTTGTGTTATTTATGCTTCTAATTCTACTGAAATTGCCAAGGTAAATAAAAGCTCCTTCTTTTTTGCTTTCTTTCTTGAATCAATTAATATGTAATAGCAAATTTTTATTACGAGATCAAATTAGAAGTTCTTGTGTTAATCATATATAAATACTTGTAATTGCAGATGCACAAGAAACGCACCGCTTCAAGCATGTTAGTTGGCAAAGATAATTTCGGTGTAACTGTGAGTACGAACGTTGATTTTGCTTTTATAGTTGCTTTTATTGTGATTCTTGATGAGATCAACGAAGAATGAGATTGTGATTATGGAAGTATGAGTGATATACTCAGCTACATTTTAAATTTACACTGTCGATTGATTGATCATTAGTGTTACTTCATCCAAAATTTGAACTAACCTTGGAATTTTGAGTCAAGATCGCGATGTAAATGATTTTCATTTTAGAGGGAATATATAAGTTTCTAAAAAAAGTAATCTTATTTCCAGGTCTTTAGATTTATAATTGCTTGTTGTTCAACTGAATAAGAGTTAATTCATTTGTTAATTACTGCATAAACGTGTTGATTCTTTCTCCATTAAGATGTTAAATTTTCTAGCACCAAGATCTTTATAAAACTAGATGGGATTGTTCGTAAAAGCATGAGCTCAACATTTTGAACAAAATGTTTGCCATCACACATAGTACAAATTATGAACAAAGAAAATCTCTTTTTAGTAATATTATCAGTTAGTCTGACTTTGTTTTCTTCACTGAAAAACAAAGATTAAGGAAATAACTTCATGTGCTCTGATTTATTATTGGAGCATTATCTAAGCGCTTCAAAGGTGGAATTTTCTTGACGTATGCCTTTTGATAATCTAGATCAACCTAAATTAAATGAATGTTATATCTTTTTTTACTTCAAAAATTAAATATGAAATATATTATGCATCTTAAAACTCATAGAAGGAAAAGAAATCTAAAAGATAAAGAGAAAAGACATGATTTTTTCCTGAATCTCTCTGCTCAATTTACTTTAACACTTTAATTTAACTTATAATTATTTACCCCCTTAACAACTTTCAAGTAAATTAAATATACCCTTAAAATCACAATTCCAATCTCACAACGGAGAGTGCACTACACACGCATCATGTCATTGTCAAATCAGTGATACATCAGTGTCATGTCATTGTCACGTAAGAAATTATAATTTTTTTAAAAAATAACCTCACATACATACTATTTTTATATATTTTCTAAAAAGTAAAAAATATATATGTATTATTTTTATATATAAAATATATATATATATAATTAAAAATATATATAATTAAATATATATATATAT
>NW_025886367.1:0-2189 GCF_002878395.1 Capsicum annuum
AATTGTCCATTTATTCAGTAGATCCATATCTTGAGGTAAATCTACCTCTTCAAATTTTGTACTTTTAGTACTAACTTCTCCCATATCCATAGTTATAAAATTCTTATATCGATGCTAAAAATCTTCACCTCACTTAACATATTTACTATGAAAATTGACAGGCTCTGATACCATTTACAGGATCTCTTAGGCTGGGGTATGCCACTCAGCCTACCAGACCATATAATCTATTGAAGAATGGAGAATTTCATCAATGACTCCACGATCTATGCCAATGGGACCAATGAGCCAAACACTTGCCAATTTCACTTACTGGGATTATATTAAAGCCTTTTCTCAAGTATTATATTATAATAATTATAAGCACAAACACATTTGGTTCATAAAAATTTGTGCTAAAGTATTTGAAAAACCTATCCCAAACTGGTTTATTCAATAGTGGTCTCAACATGGATCTACGGTCAAAATATTACCTCCAGAATATTCTTCTTTATATTACTCATGGAAAAAGTCCTCTCCTTTCTTAACCAAATTATATCTTTCAGATCATATTTGTAAAATCGATACTATTGATCAGATGTACTTCTATATAGAATTCTCTATCCCTTGGATCCATCGTTGGTCCATAGAAATAGGCTATGACACTCAACAAATTCCTGCCTTATACCGAACATTTTATTGTAATTTCTGGGACAAATTACTTCGGAAAGATCTAGAGACTAAACTCACCTATGGTCATGACCAACGGGAGGAAATAGTCAAGAAAATTGTTGAATATGAAAAACTCTCAAAAAATCAATTTTGGTAGAAGAAAAGAGTCTTAACTATGTTTCCTGAAGAATATCTGCACATGGCGGCAATAAAATGCAAATGATAGAAGAATATTTATCAGAGGTCAGAGATAAATTACTTCAAACTGTTGAGCAAAATTCAGACATATCAATGAATAGTACCAAAACAAATACTGAAGATTCACAACCTCCAAAAATTCTGATAGAAGAAGAAGAAATTGAAAAAGCTGAAGCATTCATCAAGAAATGGAAAGGAAAAGACAACACATGACTGATGGATAAGATATAACTATAATAATTTCCTCTTTGTAATAGTAAAATTACTGTGCACAGGGACCCATCTATTACTGTGCAAAATTCTCTTTTTTATTATTTATAGGTGCCTCATTTTGGGAAGAGGCAGGAGTTCAGAAATTCTCTCCTTTTATTTTTCAAAAACTCTCTCTCTCTCTCTCTCTTTGTAATATATTCAAGAATTAAATAAAGAAGAAGCTACTTGTTTACTACTATTTCAGTTTGATTCCCGGCTAGTTAGGTACATATCTCTTTACTACTTATATTCATTTACTTAAACTTCTACCATAGTCCAGCCGTGACTATGTCCAGCTAAAGAATTTTCTTATATCTATGTTGAAGATCTAATTTCGCTAACATGTTAACTATGAAAGCTCCAGACTCTATCAAAATATAAAAGAATCTTTTTAATTTCTTGACTTGGTTCCAAAATGGAGGTACAGTTGAGTTCAATACACTTATGTTAACCTTGTCTCTATGACGCCGTCTAGTAAGTTGTGCTTCTCTAGCCCGTATTGTTGAGAAAAGGGCGAATTTTCGCACAATTAGAACTTCTAAACACACAGGTTTAACATAAGGTTATTAAATCTCTGACAGGCTCCATGTTTGGGTAAAAAAGTCCATACAATCATAAAACTACTTAAAATTCTTTTCTATTTCGGTTGGTGCTTTGGTTCGGTCTTCCGACTTAGGCTTATTCCGATATTATTATATGGTCTGGTAGGCTGAGTGACATACCCCAGCCTAAGAGATCCTGTAAATGGTATCAGAGCCTGTGAATTTTCATAGTAAATATGTTAAGTGAGGTGAAGATTTTTAGCATCGATATAAGACTTTTATAACTATGGATATGGGAGAAGTTAGTACTAAAAGTACAAAACTTGAAGAGGTAGATTTACCTCAAGATATGGATCTACTGAATAAATGGACAATTCCAAAAGTTGAATTAAAAACCATATATGAATATGGATTTTTTGATAAAATAGAACATAAACAAATTATTAAAACAACTGAACAATCTCTTGCTTTAAATGCTGATGAACAGACTATTCAACTCCTAAATAAGCATGATATTGATATTTTTAAACGTAATTATAATTATAT
>NW_025886368.1:0-7432 GCF_002878395.1 Capsicum annuum
TGTCGGCAAACACGTTATTCCAGCGATGAGCCCTTGTGTCTCAAACGTCTTCTCTGGGCATCCACCTTTCTCATGTAAAATCAATGCATTCAAATTTCATTTATTTATTCAATCACATATCGTATTTTGAAGGGTATCGTCATACCCGACTTGCAAGTCATCAATATCACATCCACATATGCATAATCATGTAAAAACCAAGGTGCTTCATCATTTACAAGTGGTGAATAATATTTATTTCAAATTCATGCTCTCTTTTATTGATCTCAATACAATATGGAGTATCAAAACATTATCATAGGAATTTGAAAACAATTCATCATTCATATTTATCAAACTTCCATGGAAAATCTCAAATCACATATTCATGGTTTCAACCATTGAAGTATATAGGCAAACAATTCCCATGACATAAAGAAAATGACTTAGAAATTATATTGAAAGTAAGATATTAGCATTTGATTGAAAACCCCCATTTAAAAGCATGCATGTTCATAAAACTATACCCATGAGATTTTTGGATAACCTCACGTACCTCTATTTCCAAGGATAATAGATGTTTCTTGAAGCTTGTGTCCAAATATGTAATTATCTTTGAAAACCTACGGTCAAATCTTGAACTATTTGGGTTTTTATTTTGAAACCCTAAGGAGAATCTTGAGCACTTTTGATGAAATAATATGTATCTTGGGGTCGTTGGAAATAAATCTTGTGTTTTAGGTATAAGAAAGGGTGGAAAAGGACCACTTAGTCCTCAACACGGAGTGTTTAAATTACCAGAATTCCTTACATAGGCGCCGCCCATCCCGTTGCCTATGTTCACAGAGGCACCACCTAGGCTATCGCCTATCTTTACATAGGCACCACCTAGGCTATCGCCTATGTTTACATAGGCACCACCTAGGCTATCACCTATGTTTACATAGGCGCCGCCTAGGCCATTGCCTATGCTTTCCAGTGGCCATGGGCGATTGGTTAGGCGACGCTTATCACTTTGAAGGGCCATAAATTCTTGCTCGAGTATTGGATTTTAGCCAAATTAGTATCGTTGGAAAGCTAACTCAAATACCTATCATTTGACATATAGTAGGCTTCCCACTTTGACATATACAGAGAATTATGGTCGATAGAAGCTGACACACTTTACAACGTCCACTAAAACTTAGTCAACCGAAATAGTTTCAACTCGTCCTTGAGTTGAAGGACCTCTACGGTCTAAATTCAAGCTTGAGCGGATTCACATACTACACAATAATTAACATGCCATATTGGCATAGGATTTTATGGCTTCGGGATTTGCAACGCATCGAAATCATGGTTTTTATTCTAGCCCAAAATGCGGGGCGTTACATTATCCCCCCCTTAGGATTATTCGTCCCCGAATGATGATGCAGGACACAGATAGACACGATTTCAAGCATAATAACGGACTAGGAGGATAAGATAGGAATTGTACCTTCGGTCTCCTCCTCCATTGAAGCAAACAAATTGGAATATCTAATTCTCATGTCATCTTTTGACTCCCAAGTTGCTTCTTCGACTTTTTGATTCCTCCACAATACCTTTACTGAGGCTATCTCTTTGCTCTTCAACTTTCGAACTTGGCGATCTAAAATTTCAAGGGCTCTTCTTCGTAAGACAAGGAGTCTGTCACTTTGATACTCTCTACTGGCAATACCATAGAATGATCTCCAATGCATTTTTTCAACATGGATACATGGAATATCGGATGAACGGAAACCAAACTTGCAGGAAATTCTAACTCATATGCAACTGTACCAATCTTCTTCAAAATCTGATATGGCCCTACATAACGAGGGCTCAATTTACCCTTTTTTCCAAACTGCATAATTCCTTTCATAGGAGAAACTTTGAGAAACACTCAATCACCAATTTCAAACTCTAGTTCTCTTCTCCGAACATTGGCATAGGACTTTTGACGACTCTGAGCAGTCTTGAGTCATTCTTTAATGACTTTTACTTTCTCCATCGCCTGATGAACAAGATCAGGCCCATTCAACTGAGTCTCACCCACTTTATATCATCCTATCGGAGACCTACATCTCCTCCCATACAAAGCCTCAAAAGGAGCCATCTTGATACTGGTATGGTAGCTATTATTATAAGCAAATTCAACCAGTGGTAGGTGATCTACCCAACTACCTTTGAAATCAATGACACATGCCCACAACATATCTTTGAGGGTTTAAATGGTACACTTAGCTTGCCCATCCGTCTGAGGGTGGAAAGCTGTGCTCAAATTCACTTGTGTACCTAAACCCTTCTGAAAGAATCTCCAAAACTGAGATAAAAACTGCGTACCTCTATCGGATATAATGGACATTGGTTCCCCATGCAATTGAACTATATCCTCAATATAAATCTTAGCATAAAACTCTCCCGAATAATTAGTCCTCACAGGCAAAAAAAGTGGGTTGACTTGGTCAACCGATCTACAATCACCCATATAGAATCATACTGGTTTTGGGATCTCAGAAATCCTGTAATAAAGTCCATGTTTATCATCTCTCACTTCCATAAAGGCAGGGCTATCTCTTGGGAAGTACCACCCGGCCTCATGTGTTCTACCTTCACTTGTTGACAGTTCAAACACATGGACACAAAATCAGCTACATCACGTTTCATGTTATTCCACCAATACAAGGTTTTCAGATCATGGTATATCTTAGTAGAGCCTGGGTGAATGACATACCTCGAAGTGTGCGCCTCATTAAGGATTATTTCTCGTAGCCCATCGACGTTCGGAATGCACAACCTACCCTGAAATCTCAGAATACCATCGCCACCAATTTCAAACGACATAACCTTTTGTTGACCCATATCTTTCTTGATTTGCATCAAGATAGAATCTTCAACCTACTTCTCCTTAACTTCAGCACAAAGAGATGACTTAGCTAACTCATGAACAATCACCCCTCCATCTTCAGAATCTAAGAGTCGCACTCCCAGATTTGCAAGGAGGTGAATATCCTTCACTATTTCTTTCTTTCCTTCTTCTACATGAGAAAGGCTGCCCATAGACAACCTGCTGAGGGCGCCAGCTACAACATTTGCCTTGCCCGGATGGTAATACAGACTCATATCATAGTCTTTCAAAAGCTCCATCCAACGCCTCTGCCTGAGGTTCATTTTTTTTTGTGAGAAAACATACTATAAACTCTTATGGTCAGTATAAATATCAACATGCACTCCATAGAGATAGTGCCTCCAGATTCTAAGTGCAAACACCACGGCTGCTAACTCTAAGTCATGAGTGGGGTAATTGCATTTATGCACCTTTAACTTCCTAGATGCATAAGCTATTACCTTACCATGCTACATCAATACACAACCAAGTCCCACACAGGACGCATCGCAATAAACCACAAAATCATCTACACCCTCGGGAAGGGTCAAAACAGGAGTAGTAGTCAGCTTGTCCTTCAATTTCTCAAAACTATTTTCACACAAGTCAGACCACACAAACTTCATCTTTTTTCTGTGTCAGTTTAGTAAGCGGATCAGATATGGAAGAAAAACTCTCTACTAACCTTTTGTAATATCCCGCCAAACCCAAGAAGCTCCGAATATCGGTTGGAGTCATAGGTCTGGGCCATTTTCTCACTGCTTCAACTTTCTAGGGATCTACTCTTATCCCGTCACTGGACACAATATGCCCTAGGAAGGCAATAGTATCTAACCAGAATTCACACTTAGAAAATTTGGCATACAGCTGATGATCTTTAAGGGTCTGAAGGATAATTCAGAGGTGATTGGTGTGATCCTCTTTACTCTTAGAATAGATCAGAATATCATCAATAAATACAATGACAAACAAGTTAAGAAACTGATGGAACACTCTATTCATAAGATCCATGAAGGCTGCAGGGGCGTTAGTCAACCCGAAGGACATGACTAGAAATTTATAGTGACCATATCGGGTTCAGAAGGCTGTCTTGGGTATGTCTGACTCCCTAAATTTCAACTGATGATAACCCGAACGAAGGTCTATTTTTGAAAAGCACTTGGCACTCTGAAGCTGGTCAAAAAGGTCATCTATCCTAGGAAGAGGATATTTATTTTTAATCGTGACCTTATTCAACTGACGGTAGTCTATGCACATCCAAAGGGTCCCATCCTTCTTTCGCACGAAGAGCACGGGTGCACCCCATAGGGAAACACTAGGACGAATAAAACCTTTGTCTAGGAGGTCTGCAAGCTATTCCTTTAACTCCCTTAGTTCCGTGGGAGCCATTCTATATGGCGGAATAAAAATAGGACGAGTGTCTGGAAATACATCAATGCCAAAATCTATCTCCCTATCAGGAGGTATCCCTGGGAGATCTTCGGGAAAGACTTCTGGGAATTCATTTACTATAGGGACTGACTACAAAGGAAGGTTTCCAACTTTTAAATCTTTTACTCGGATTAGATGATACATATAACCTTTGGAGATAAGCTTTTGGGATCTAAGATAAGAGATAAAGTGACCTCTAGGTTCCACAGAACTCCCTGCCCATACAACTGGTGTCTCATTCGGGAAAGAAAAAGTGACTTTTTGGGTTCTACAATCAAGGGTGACATAACACGAATAGAGCCAATCCATCCCAAGGATGGCATCAAAATCTATCATATCCAGTTCTATAAGGTCTGCCACAGTTTTCCTACTATGAACAGACACGACATAATTTCTATATACCCTTCTAGAAACAACAGAATCACCTACAGGAGTAGAAACAGAGAACGATTCTATAATAACTTTGGGTTCAAACCCGAAACCAATAGCCACATAAGGGGTCACATAGGATAAAGTAGACCCGGGATCAAGCAGTACATAAACATCACAAGAAAAAATTCGTAATATGCCGGTGACAACATCTGGTAAAGCTTCTGCCTCCTGGTGATTAGTCAAAGAATATAACCGGTTGCGACCGCTTCCGACAGCTGAAGGGGCACCCTTAGGAAAAGGAGCTGTAGCGGCGGCTTGGGACTTAGCCCTACCCCCCACCCCTAATTTACTCCAGCAGATAGATAATCTCTCTGAAGGTGACCCATTTTGCCACAAGTATAACAGTTTCTCCCCTCAAACCAGCACTTCCCTAGATGATTCCTTTGCAAACCTCACACTGCGGACAAGTACGCCGCTGCTGGGCTGCACTGCCCTGAGACTGTGTACCTAGAGCTTTAGACCCATGAGGAGTCTGAAAACTCTGAGTTTGTCTGTCTGTCGGTGGTTTGGGTGCTGGGGCGATGGCTGCTGACTATGCATTATTCCAAAACTATTTTTTCTTCGACCACTTATTACCCCAGTTACCACTCTGCGGCTGACTCTGGTGCTGATCCGCCGATCTAGCTCTTTTAGTCTGTCTGTCTTTCTCTTTAGATTCAACAATCTTATTTTTCTTCTCTTCCACTTGATGCATATGAATGGTCAGTCGAGCAAAGTCTAACTCCTTATTTAACATAGACCCCTGGAAATCAAGTACCAGGTCATCAGTAAGGCCGGATGCAAATTTCCTCATTCGGGCCCTCATATTACTAGTCAACTCTGGTGCATAGCAGGCTAGTTTATTAAACTTCAAAGTGTACTCCTGGATACTCATACTGCCCTAGTTTAGATTCATAAACTCTTCCGCTTTGGCCTCCCTAAACTCCAGAGGAAAGAATAGATCAAGGAAAGCTTCCACAAATTCGCCCCAAACTGTGGGCTCAACACTTTCACCTTTTTCATCTTCCCAGTCAGCATACCACTGATTCGCAACATCCTTGAGCTAATAGGTTGCTATCTCCACCCCTTCAACCTCATCTACATGCATTACCTTAAGGATCTTTTCCATCTCATCCACGAACTCCTGTGGATCTTCCTCCAACTTGGTGCCAGTGAACTTAGGTGGGTTCATCTTCATGAAATGTCTGACTCTAGTAGCCTCAGATGTAACAGGTGCAGACCCAATATCTTTCAATCGTTGAGCCTGGTTAGCTACCAACTGTATCAACATATGAATATACCGTCTGAATTCTGCATTTGAAATATCTCCCTGAGCAGTTGGGGGATGGTTGGCATTAGTCCGCAGAGCCCGAAGTGGACTGGTTGGGACTGGAGGGACTCCCATAGTAGGGATAAATTTTAGAGTGTGATCCCTGTTATGGGTCTGCATCCCATAGGTGGGATGGACCTCATCTGCCTGAGCATTCTGATCGACGATATGACGTGGAGGCAAAACTATGTTTCTAAAACACAAGTGATCATTAATTAGGGAACAGTTTAGACTCTAAAGCATGAACTAAATAAAAAAGAAGGGAAATATTTCCTAAACGCCTAGCAGCATCTTGCTTATAAGTGTGGCACGCTACACACCCATAAATAAGACTCTACCTGACGTGATTTCGCAGACACTTGGGACCATGAATCATGCTTTGATACCAAGTTGTCATGACCCAAACCAGGGCTTGGCCGTGACGAGCATTTCAAACCATGGAGGCCCGAAACACCCCTATCTGTCTGGTAATCATGCACCTAATTCATATAATCAAAGTAATGTGGAAGAAACACAATATAACGGAAACATGGTCAAGAATCATATAAAAATGAAAATGGGGAATAGTGTCCCACAATCTAAATCAACATCTCTAAAACCATCTGCGAAATCTCTACTACATGACTGAAATAATGTCTATCTGAAAACTGGGACAAGGCCCCCGGCAGACCCCCAAAACTAAATATAAGAAAAAAGGACTGCAGGATATAAGACCTTTTGAAACATAGAAGGCTCACCACTTGTCTCTGTAACTTTGTCTGAATGATCTACTGATTCTCTTGACCCCTAGACTGGGCCTCTAAACTTGGGAGGTTGGAGAGGGGAGGGGGTCAGAACAAAAGTACTAGCACACAGAGATATCAAAGAAAAAAATAATATTTTTACAAAATATAGTTGAGAGCCATTATAAAGCAATTTCGCATCAAATCATTTGAAAACACATGGGTGTAATGCAATAGTTTTTCTCAACAATAATGAAATGCAACTGAGCTAGGTGGAATACCCTACATAATTTACACCAACTATCAAAACTTGGTTGCCACCGAGATTAGAGTATAAGTGAGAGAGAGAGACACAAGACCACACAACATGGTGTCTCGACCCAATGGTAGTGCCCAAGATCACTTGGCTCGGGCTCCTACCTATAGTCCCAATTTAGGAATGACACGAAGTCAAGTACACAAGATCGCTTAGCCTGGTACCAATATTCCGTGTCGGCAAACACGTTATTCCAGCGATGAGCCCTTGTGTCTCAAACGTCTTCTCTGGGCATCCACCTTTCTCATGTAAAATCAATGCATTCAAATTTCATTTATTTATTCAATCACATATCGTATTTTGAAGGGTATCGTCATACCCGACTTGCAAGTCATCAATATCACATCCACATATGC
>NW_025886369.1:0-4170 GCF_002878395.1 Capsicum annuum
GATTGCTTCAATAGTAAATTTGGGAAATGTTTTTCCATAAGACCAAAGACCAAACAAAATAAAACACAAAAGCAATAAAATTGGGAGAAATATTATAGTAACAATTAAATACTTATCAAATATGAGATGAAAAAAATAATTGTTTGGACAACATTGATAATCATCATGGTTTTGTTCATTGGATGAAACATTGTTTTTTTCTTCTTTGATAACCATAACTTAGGGCTATATAATAATACACAAACTATAGGCCACTTTGTTCAAGAAAAATAACCTAAATTAATTTCATTGATTAACATAAATATTGAAACTAGATCCTAAGGAATTGGCTATTTTTTACCATAAAATAGGGGATAATCAATTAAAATAGGTTACACATTCTTATCTAAATATTTTACTTAACTATAGTAAAATAACTCTCCCACAAATGGATTAACATAATCTTAATTAACCATAGGGTTGGGAAAAATAATTTATCTTAGTAACTCTATTCCTATTTGTTCTAATATTAGTGGACGGGGAGGTGAAACGTATTCTGTGGAGTTAATCGAGGTACATGAAAAATAATTAATCATATGGTTGGGAAAAATAATTGTTTGGACAACATTGATAATCATATGGGTTTGTTCATAGGATGAAACATTTTTTGTTTCTTCCTTGACCATAGTAAAATAACTCTCCCACAAATGGATTAACATAATCTTAATTAACCGTAGGGTTGGGAAAAGTAATTTATCTTAGTAACTCTATTCATATTTGTCTAACCTTGGTGAACAGAGTTACATCGTATTTGCTGTTTGCGTGGGTGTGGGGTGGGGGTGGGGGGTGACACGTATTACGTGAATTTAGTCGAAATGCGTGAAAACTGGTCTAAACACAACGATTATAAGAAGAAACTATATTCACATGTAATACAATATAAACTAGTTAGCCGCCAACAAAATAAAAGATCTAACGTATCGACATAGCTCTCCTTTTTGCTGACAATAAAGATCAAACGTATTCACCAAAATAATATTTTCTTGATAAAAAATCGAGATTATTACGTTCTTGTACTTAACTAGATATTGATCAGAACCTTTCACGACGAAATTGATAGTAAAATTTTGAGCAGAAATTAGGGATGAAGAATATATCACTCAACGATGAGGAAATACTAATAGATGTAAATTTGACAATAGTTTAGTCCATTGGAGGTATTATATCAAATCAATGCAATGTCATGATTAAATTGAAAGTGAAAATATAGATTAATTAACCATGGTTAAATGATAGGATTAAATGGTCATTTAGCTGTAATTAATTCCATACCTTATCATTCTATAAAATATCATATTATATCATATTGTACTATATTATTTTGATAAATATAATGTTCGAATAAAATCTAGAAAAAAGGTAGGGTATAAAAGAGTAAAGGATGAAATAAGATGTGGTGCAACAGATGGGGCTTCTCCTTCTTTAACAAGAGGTCCCGGGTTCGAGCCTTGGGTATAGAAAAATCCTTGATAGGGAGTGTTTCCT
Organism: Capsicum annuum; assembly: GCF_002878395.1. Classification (NCBI taxonomy): domain Eukaryota; kingdom Viridiplantae; phylum Streptophyta; class Magnoliopsida; order Solanales; family Solanaceae; genus Capsicum; species Capsicum annuum. Next base: position 1,525 of record NW_025886369.1, read on the forward strand.
CCTAATGGGGCCCTACGTGGCACGAATCCAGATTAGTCGAATTCCAATGAAGGTACCAGACACCAGATGAGAAACTAAAAAAAAAAAAAGAAAAAAAAGAGCAAAAAAATAACAACACAAGAACTACTACAACAAATTACAAGTCCTAAGATAGACTCGAGTAACAAACATGAGAACAAACATGGGGGTTTGGGCCACAGGTGACAAAAGAGTTTTAAACTGAGTTGTAGGTGACACAAATCTTAATTATTAGTTGTAGGTGACAATTACTTTACTATGTATTAAAAAAGTTGGGGAAGTTTTAAAATAACCCACAAGTTTTTAAATTTACACTTTGATCCCAATGTATACCTAAAATAACGGAAAACGGAGGGAAAAAAGTGTCTTTCTCTCTCTTCTCGTCCATCGTTGTTTTCTCTCTCTTCTCATCCATCGTTGTTTTCTCTCTCTTAGCAATTTTTGTTGTTAATTGTTTCTGTTTTTGCTGCTTTATTCATCATCTTCTTCTTGTCAGCCATTTGTTGTTGTTGTTGTTGTTGGTACAGCGCTACTGCTGTGATCTGACCAATTTCTTAGGTCAAATTTTGTTTACTACATTACTTTCCACTTTGGCATTACTTCATAGGTTACTTTGGTAAGTAAAATTATGATTTTTATTCGTAATTGTCATCTGGGTACACTTCTGTTTTTCCAACAATGGATAGAACCCCAATTATCAATCCAGCACAAGTACCCACAATTTCAACAGATCAATTATCTGGTGCATCAGATGAGTAATTTGTTGCATCAGACTATTTATTTGTTGCATCATCGTATTATCTGTTGCATCAGGATGTTTGTCTATTGCACCAGACTAATTATCTGTTGCATCAGAATGTTTATCTATTGCACCATACTAATTATCTGTTGCAACGAATGATTAATCTATTTAAAACAAAACAAATCAATCCCTGCCACAAACCCAACAGATAAATCTTGCTATTGCTACTGGATTCTAAATTATTCCTTTTTACATCGAATTATCGAAATGTTTGTTTAGAAGATAATAGATAGAATGAAAATTAAATATGGATTAAAACGTCAAAGATCAAACATAATTTATTTATTAAACAAATAAAAATACATATAATAGACTAAAAGAAAAATAATAGTCTAATTATTATTATTATCAGCATCATCATGCCAAGCCGACCAAGCTTCAACTAGAAGTAGCAAGTCCCTCCTCAGCCTACGTATCTCGCGGAGTATTCTTGATCTAACTCCTCCCAATTTCTATTGCAGACCACGAAGTTGATTTCAAAGTTCATTCACGGCGTCTTGCAGAAAAGCAACGTCCCACACTGGGTCATCCATAATCATATCTTCGAGAGTGTAATATGAAAGACAAGATGCAATAAATAAATAGAATGTGTATTTGAATGAACGATTGAGTAAGGACGGACCTATTTATAGAGGATTGAATTTGAATGAGAGGCAAAAAGGCGCGACTATTCACCTCCATACATTAATTAAATTTTTGATTAAATTAAGAAAATAAATATTGTGATATAAGTCATGACTTTTCAGATTATTATTATTAATTAGTCTTTCGAAGAACCATTTTTTTTGAGTTGTGGCAACAGATTCTATATCTGTTGCATCAGATAACACATCTGTGACAACAAATATATTATCTGTTGCAACAAATTTAAAATATGTTGCATCAGATAACATATCTGTTGCAATATATAATCTAACTGTTCACCTCCATCTATTAATTACATTTTTTATTAATTTGAAAAGTAATGAATTAATTAAATTAAGAAATATTGAGATAAGTCATGACTTTTCAGATTATTATTATTCATTAGTGCTTTCCAAGAACTGCTTTTATTGAGTTGTGACTCGATATAGGTTGCATCAGATAAATAATCTGTGACAACAGATATATCATTTGTTTCAACCATAGTGAACTTGTTGCATCAGATAATTTAATTGTTGCAACATATAATCTACTTTTTAAAAAAAAACTAATTATATCATCATATCATTAATCCAAATTTGCTTACTTTTTTATTTCATAAATTTAAAAAATGCCTTTTCAAATTCCTTGATAAAATAATAATAATTTTATTATATAATAAATAATTTAAAAATAAATTCAAAAACAAAAATGGTAAAAAGTCACGATTAGTTAAAATTGTGGTTATAAATTGTGTTTATTATTTATTTCCTTATTATTTATTTACGAAACATTTTTCATATGAAATAATCGGAACTCCGAGTGATGTCTTTCTTTTTTCACCCTCTCAATAGCAACAATAGCCCTTTTTTTATTAATAACCGCCAGGTGCAACATATGATCGATCTGTCATAGCAGATTAACCTCTAACCGTTGACACAAATTGCTGCTCAATCCCTACCACCAACCGTCGACATGTTGAGAACAAGGAATAAACAGAATGGTTATTATTAAATACTAAATAAGAATTAAAAATTCAAAGTCAACAATAAAATGAAATGAATGTTCATAGATTTTTGAATCCCTTGGGTAGATTTGATATACAAAAGGAGGAAAATAATCTCTAAAATAAAAAACATTACCTAATTATTATTATTGCTATTATTATTATTGTCAATCAGACATCTTTTATTCATCCGGCAGCC
>NW_025886370.1:0-468 GCF_002878395.1 Capsicum annuum
GAACCGCTAACCAACTGCACTAAAAGCTATAGCTAATAGAAAGAGGCACAACCCACCCTTTATAGGCCCTGAACCATACGGGGAACGAACTCGACCCACGCCCCCAACCAAGGCCAACCCAAGATAGGTGGACACCCTTTGGGTGCCATCATTAACCTTAAGAGTGAACTGCTAACCAACTGCACTAAAAGCTATAGCTGATAGAGAGAGGCACAACCCACCCTTTATAGGCCTTGAACCATACGGGGCATGAACCCGACCCACACCCCCAACCAAGGCTAACCAGAGATAAGTGGTCACCCTTTGGGTGCCATTATTACCCCTTTCTTTGGGAAAGGTTCATCCTCGAACCTGTACATGGTGTAAGAGGGATTCAAACCCGTGACCTCCGCTCTGATACCAAACCTTAAGAGTGAACAGCTAACCAACTGCACTAAAAGCTATAGCTGATAGAGAGAGGCGCAACCC
>NW_025886370.1:568-1863 GCF_002878395.1 Capsicum annuum
CTTAAGAGTGAACCGCTAACCAACTGCACTAAAAGCTATAGCTAATAGAAAGAGGCGCAACCCACCCTTTATAGGCCCTGAACCATACGGGGAACGAACTCGACCCACACCCCCAACCAAGGCCAACCCAAGATAGGTGGACACCCTTTGGGTGCCATCATTAACCTTAAGAGTGAACTGCTAACCAACTTCACTAAAAGCTATAGCTGATAGAGAGAGGCACAACCCACCCTTTATAGGCCTTGAACCATACGGGGCACGAACCCGACCCACACCCCCAACCAAGGCTAACCAGATATAGGTGGCCACCCTTTGGGTGCCATTATTACCCCTTTCTTTGGGAAAGGTTCATCCTCGAACCTGTACATGGTGTAAGCGGGATTCAAACCCGTGACCTCCGCTCTGATACCAAACCTTAAGAGTGAACAGCTAACCAACTGCACTAAAAGCTATAGCTGATAGAGAGAGGCGCAACCCACCCTTTATAGGCCATGAACCATACGGGGAACGAACCCGATCCACACCACCAACCAAGGCTAACCCGAGATAGGTGGCCACCCTTTGGATGACATCATTAACCTTAAGAGTGAACCGCTAACCAACTGCACTAAAAGCTATAGCTGGTAGAGAGAGGCACAACCCACCCTTTATAGGCCCTGAACCATACAGGACACGAACCTGACCCACACCCCCAACCAAGGCCAACCGGCCACCCTTTGGGTGCCATCATTCCCCCTTTCTTAGGAAAGGTTCGTCCTCGAACCTGCACATGGTGTAAGCGGGATTCGAACCCGTGACCTCCGCTCTGATACCAAACCTTAAGAGTGAACCACTAACCAACTGCACTAAAAGCTATACACATATCACATTCCATGATGGGGGGGGACAAACTTAGAGTATATCCACGGGTCCTTTGTGTTGAACATACAAAGCTTAGTACAAATGACACAAAGGAAGCGGACATCATCCATAAAAAGAGATAAGGAAGAACATTGTCTTCCTTGATTAGTACAAACCAAGGAATGCACGGAATTGGCTCAAAACAGTCCAAACACACTCCAAAAAAAATTCCACTAATTCAAAGAATCGAGGACTCTTTTGAAGACCACTCTCATATTCAAGAATAAAATACAAGAATGACAATATAAATAGGTGTTTGACACCTTTTGCAGCCAAGAACAAACTAAGTTAACAACACAAGATGAAACAACAATGATAAGAACGACAACAACAACAAAACGGCTTCACAATACAAGATACAAAACGGATACAATATTACAAAAGAAAAAGGATAG
>NW_025886371.1:0-1678 GCF_002878395.1 Capsicum annuum
ATTTTTCTGCAGGCCATGAGCCATCATGACTCTAGTGGTGATGCTAGCCAATTTGAGAATTGTTAACTTCACCGTTGTGAGCCTGTGGCCTCAAAATTTCAGTGAGGACTAACCTTATAATTAACATGGCAAAATACAGAAAAGAAAGAAGCATTTTTTACAACATAATATGATGCAAAAATAAATTGGGAATTGTAAAAAATGCTGGAAAGAGGAACTTGAAATATTTTGAGGGGTAATAATGTCATTAACCAAGTTAATGTACGTATTGAAATCCTTTGTACTACTAATATATGAAAAATAACGGTATTAATAATACACACTTCAATACACAATAGTGTACAAACTAATGCAAGCATTAGTTATACATAAGCTAAAAAAATGTATCGAACAAGATATGAGTAATATAGAAGTATAATACATGCATTATATTTTCTAATACACTCTATCAATCGACCCCTTAATGAAATCATTTATAACTTATACAAATATCTACAACTTGTTTAAGAGAATAATTTTATTTTTTTTTTAAAAAATTAAGTCTATAAATTTCTGAACTCACTGCTCAATCAAACCCAATGATATGAACTAAGACGGAAGAAGTAAGTCAAAACATGATACGAAGAAAAAACAAAAGTTGGTATAAGTTTAAGCAAGAAACAAATACTCCCTCCCTTCGTTCCATTTTATGTGTCGCCATTTGATCGGGCACGGAGTTTAAGAAATAAGGGAAAACTTGGTAAAATTTACCAAATTATCCTTTATCAAAAAATGTGTCAATATCTTCTTCTTTTTAATTAAGTGGGACCAATAAGGGTAAAAGGGTAATTGTGCATTTAAAAAGTTGCCAAATAAGAAAATGCGACACTTATTTTGGGACGGATTAAAAAGGAAATGATGACACATAATTTGGGACAGAGGGAGTACAATGTAACTTCTCCCTGTTTATTTGTAGGACTATTGAAATAGATAAGGAAAGAAGAACTTTTTGTTGGTGTAATATACCACAATTACAATAAATGATTATAGTTGAAGATAAAATGTACAAAAATAAAGAAAATAAAATAATCTTCTTTTTGGCTGAGGTGCAGATATCTCGTTCTGTTTAAGAAGATTCAAGCACATTGCGGCATAATCTACACCAATCCAGCAGTGTATCTCATGACTTGTCCCCTCCAGGATACAACAGTCCATCAACGATGTACAACTCAAGCAACTCCGGATTAGTTGAAGAGTCCAAAGCTCCACCATAAGAACACCTTCCTTCAACATATATTTACCTTCTTTGTGTGGTGAATAAAGTTAAAGACTTAAAATATTTTCTTTGTCTCAACTCTTTCTTTCACTAATATAATTTTCTCGTTTTTTGTGTTTCTCGTTTTCATTTATTTTCTTAAATAATTAATAAAGGAAAATCCTTATGCTTTTTCAAAATTATTTAGAGAAAGACGTTTCAATAATTGACACATTGCATTATATCTTAATATTGGTAAGTATAAGCCAAAATATTAATCAAGAAAAAATATAGCTTAAGGTACCCAATGATGACATGTAAAAATAATAATTAACAAAATAATATAAAATTATTCTGGACTTTGAAAAGTATTGAAATTGGTAGACTGATTGACTACATTTGACCAAATGAATTGTATTAAAAGATGTATTTAAGATTAATAAT
>NW_025886372.1:0-1269 GCF_002878395.1 Capsicum annuum
ACCCTCGAGTCTCATTTTAAACATTTGCATACGTTTAAACAAATAATTATTCAAAACGGTTTAGTCATCTCTAAACCAAAGATAAGTTTATTTCAGACAAATATTAGATTTTTAGGACATAATATTTCTCAAGGTTCTATTGAACCTATACAACGAGTTCTCGAATTTGCTAAAAAGTTTCCTGATATTATTACTGATAAAAAATAGCTTCAAAGGTTCCTCGGTAGTCTTAACTATATTTCCCCTTTTTATGAAAATTTGTCTAGAGACTTAGCTCCTTTATATGATAGACTAAAAAAGGATCATAAAACTCCTTGGACTCAAGCACACACTGATTTAGTAAAATTAATTAAAAGCAGAGTTCAAACCCTCCCTTGTACTTCTCTTGCAAATCCTAACTGGTTAAAAATCGTTGAAACTGACGCTTCAAATATTGGATATGGCAGAATACTTAAACAAGTCAATCCCCATACGAAGATCGAATGTTTGATTCGATTTTATTCTGGTAAATGGACGAAAAGTCAGAAAAAATACGCCACGGTAGCCCATGAAAGGTTAACTATTGTAAAATGCATTTTAAAATTCCAAGATGATTTGTATAACCGAAAATTTATAATTCGAACTGATGCTCAATCCGTCAAATTTATGTTTAATAAAGACTTCAAACATGATGCCTCTAAATTAATATTTGCGCGGTGGAAAGCCTAATTAGCCCCTTTTGATTATGAAATACAATATAAAAAGGGTAGTGAAAATTCTTTGCCTGATTTTCTATCTCGAGAATATCTAACATGAATTTTTATACATACTTCCTCTCTGAGAAAACTATCATAACTATTATCAAATGCGTTCCTCTAAACGAGGATATTCATTTTCTTATCTTAGAAACTCTAATTCGTATCTTAATAGAAGAAGAAAATTTTGTTAACCACAACGAATTCCTTGAAAAGGAAATTTATTGGTTTGATATTGACTTAAGTGATTAATGTTTACAGATATAATGAATTTCTTTCTACACTTCTTCTCTGCAAAGATCTTGATCACCTTTATAAAAGCATTTCCTCTAAATATGGATTTACACATGCTCATACTACGGAAAGTCATTGATGACCTTATCACAAAGGATACACTTTATGAAGATCTCTCTGAATATATGTCATGGTATGCTGATCAAATTCCTGATTATTAATGCAGTATGGATCCTCCTTGGCAACTCGCCAAAGGTAGAGGACGAGGTGGAAGAAATCAAAACTCTTCATATCAAGGAGG
>NW_025886372.1:1369-2546 GCF_002878395.1 Capsicum annuum
TCGTCCTCCTTGGCAACTCGCCAAAGGTAGAGGACGAGGTGGAAGAAATCAAAACTCTTCATATCAAGGAGGACGCACAAACCCTTCATATTTTGATCGAAGAAATTCTGCATATAGCTCTGCGAGTTCAAATTTCCCTATATTGCAGCAAGGAAATAGAAATTTAATTAATTCAAAAATTCCTCAAGAGGAATCTTCATTATCCAAAACTCTGAATATTGGTTCTTCTGTCCATTTAGAAGACATTCCTGAAAATCATCCATTATACAAGCAACTGTAATCTTATTTATCAGATCAACAAAAAACTGTAGATTCTTTTGCGTCCATAGTTCAAGAAAATTCTGAAGATAATCCTTCATATGAAAAACTGGATGCTAGAGAACTTATATTATATATTGAAAATCAACATATTCCCGAACAAGAAAATTCTGAAGAAGCATGGAGACTACTCAAAAATTACCTTACTGGCAATGTATATTTTACTGGCGAATCATACAAAACTCGGACTTATTATGAACACATATTAGTGCAAACTTTTAGTGCAATTTTTGATCACAGCCCCCTAGGAGAAACTACCCCGGGAGTTCATGGATACTCAAAAATGGTAATTTAAAAACTTATTCCCATTGAAGAATGGGGAATTTCATCAATGACTCAACGTTCTATGCCAATGGGGCCAATGGGCCAAACCCTTGCCAATTTTACTTACTGGGATTATATTAAAGCCTTTTTCTCAAGTATTATATTATAATAATTATAAGCACAAACACACTTGGTTCATAAAAATTTGTGCTAAAGTATTTGAAAAACCTATCCCAAACTGGTTTATTCAATGGTGGTCTCAACATAGACCTACGGTCAAAATATTACCTCCGAAATATTCTTCTTTATATTACTCATGGAAAAAGTCCTCTCCTTTCTTAACCGAATTATATATGTCAGATCATATTTGTAAAATCGATACTATCGATCAGATGTATTTCTATATAGAATTCTCTATCCCTTGGATCCATCGCTGGTCCATAGAAATAGGCTATGACACTCAGCAAATTCCTGCCTTATACCGAACATTTTATTGTAATTTCTGGGACAAATTGCTTCGAAAAGATCCAGAGACTAAACTCACCTACGGTCATGACCAACGGGAGGAAATAGTCAAGAAAATTGCTGAATATGA
>NW_025886372.1:2646-3792 GCF_002878395.1 Capsicum annuum
TATTACTCATGGAAAAAGTCCTCTCCTTTCTTAACCGAATTATATATGTCAGATCATATTTGTAAAATCGATACTATCGATCAGATGTATTTCTATATAGAATTCTCTATCCCTTGGATCCATCGCTGGTCCATAGAAATAGGCTATGACACTCAGCAAATTCCTGCCTTATACCGAACATTTTATTGTAATTTCTGGGACAAATTGCTTCGAAAAGATCCAGAGACTAAACTCACCTACGGTCATGACCAACGGGAGGAAATAGTTAAGAAAATTGCTGAATATGAAAAAACTCCCAAAAAATCAATTTTGGTCGAAGAAAAGAGTCTTAACTATGTTTCCCGAAGAATATCTGCACATGGAGGCAATAAAATGCAAATGATAGAAGAATATTTATCAGAGGTCAGGGATAAATTACTGCAAATTGTTGAACAAAATTCAGACGTATCAATGAATAGTACCGAAACAAATACTGAAGATATTACTGATTCACAACCTCCGGAAATTCTGATAGAAGAAGAAGAAATTGAAAAAGCTGAAGCATTCATCAAGAAATAGAAAGGAAAAGACAACACATGACTGATGGATAAGATATAACTGTAATAATTTCCTCTTTGTAATAGTAAAAACACTGTGCACAGGGACCCATCTATTACTGTGCAAGATTCTTTTTTTAATTATTTATAGGCACCTCATTCTTGAGAAGAGGCAGGAGTTCAGAATTCTCTCCTTTTATTTTTCAAAAACTCTCTCTCTCTCTCTCTCTCCCTCTCTCTCTCTTTGTAATATATTCAAGAATTAAATAAAGAAGAAGCTACTTGTTTACTACTATTTCAGTTGGGTTCCCGGCTAGTCAGGTACATATCTATTTACTACTTATATTCATTTACCTATACTTCTACCATAGTCCAGCCGTGACTATGTCCGGCTAAAAAATTTTCTTATATCTATGTTGAAGATCTAACTTCGCTGACATGTTAACTATGAAAGCTCCAGACTCTATCAAAATATAAAAGAATCTTTTTAATTTCTTGACTTGGTTCCAAAATGGAGGTACAGTCGAGTTCAATACACTTATGTTAACCTTGTCTCTGTGACGTCGTCTAGTAAGTTGTGCCTCTCTAGCCCGTATTGTTGAAAAAAGGG
>NW_025886373.1:0-8914 GCF_002878395.1 Capsicum annuum
CTCGTGCCTTGAGCCAGGGGTCTATCGGAAACAGCCTTTCTACTTCTTTAGAGGTAGAGGTATGGACTGCGTACATCTTACCCCCCAGACCCCACTAGATGGGAATACACTGGGTTTGTTGTTGTTGTGTTGCAAATGTTTTGACAGACTTTGTGTAAGATGAGTGTCCATTGAAAAATCCTCTCCTTGTCTCTTAGAGTTACGGGTTAAGTTACGTGCACTCAATACTGTTGTTTGATATACTATTGAGTATAAGAAGTAGTGGCAGAGTGCTCTAGCTTAACCAATTTTTTGCAGGATATCTATTGAAAGGAACAGGTAAAGCATAGGTCCCACATTATAACACTGGGTTTGTTGTTGTTGTTGTGACACTTTAGTATATGATATTCATTCAAAGGAATAGGTAAATCATAGCGTATGTGGCAGATTTGGTTTGGTTGTTCTCTGATGAAGTTTTTGTCTTTCCTTTTAAATTTAGTGCTCTGGCATTAAGACTACTTAGGTTCGCGACTATGGTGGTTGTTTATAAAGAGATATGATGACTTATAAATACCAATTTGGTAGTTTACCATTCTAAAAAATAAGATAGGTAGGTATGTAAATCTAGCAAATGGTAAATTTTGACAAGCTATATGCCATGTCTAGTGACAAGCTATATACCATGTCTGGTGCAAAGCTTCCTCTCATACAAGATGTTTATTTAGTCTCTAAATATGTGATAAACTTAAATAAATAAACCATGAAAATAAAATTTCATGTGTACCCTCCAAATTTTTTTATTGTTCTTTTATGTTTTTGCATCAGCGAGAAAATTTTTGTTGCATTACAAATTCAAATAAAAATTATAAAATATTGTATTGGAGACACTTGTTGATCGTTAATGATATTTTAAGGACATTTGTTGCATCAAATGTTGATCTCTTATTCTGATTGCTTCTTACTTATTATTGATCCTTTACATTTTCTTGAATGCACAACCTGGTCATTTTCAAGGGCACACATTCGACATTGTATCGGTCTTCCAGGTATGTGTACTAAATTGCTAAGTTTGTTGTTCTTCGTGTCTTCTTAGTACCTCTTTAGCAATTCTTCTGTCCATTTTGCCTATGAAGTGCGATAAAAAATCTCTATTTAAATTTGACTTTGAATAGACTTTGTGATACAATGAAAATAATAAGCTGGCTCATGGTAAAATCAGATCAGTTCTCTTTTGTTAAATCCTAAGTAGAGAATCAAGAATTTATTCTTTTTTTGAAATTGAAACTGTCTAGAATCTTTTCTTTTTTAAAATTGAAACTAAAATTTGTCAAGAATTTGTTCTTATGATAGTTGTTTGTTGAATGAAATTTTTCACTAGGATAAATCATCAAGTAATATGTATGTTTTTTCACTTTTTCTCATTTACCAAACAGTATTCCAATTTTTGTGGAAAGTGGATGCCCCTTTTTGTTCTCTCTTTTTTTCCATCCAGTAGGTATTCTGTCAGTATTTGTACGAGGGGCTAAGTTCTTTGATGTCACATTAGTATCGGATTCTCCAATAATACAATACTTTTGGAGAATCCGACACACTTATTTATATTTTGAAGAGTCTGACCTACATAAAAAAGGTTTCAAGTTATTAGTGGCTAAGGACATACTTAAGGAACATTTACAGAATAATGAAATATTAATTGTAAATCAAGGTCAATTTTACAATTTTGTCCATTATTTTGGAAGTTTTGATTTATAAATATATTGTCATTTAAGTGCTAATTGAGCTAATTTATTCTCTTTTCATAGGTGTCCAAAATGGAGAAGGAGATGAAGAAAGAAGTGATGAAGAAATTGACCTTACTTGAGAATATTTTTGAATAGTTGATAGATGCTTTGATTTTGATCTTTTTGATATTTAACTTAGTGTAACTTATCGCCACTCGAACATGATACTATATGGAAAAACTAATGATCATTTGACTTTAACATTTTGCTTTTGGGTTTAGATTATTAGTTTCTTGCATGAAATTTTAATTTGAATTATTATTGATGAAAGATTTTGTTGTGATGTATATATGTTTAGAATTGTATTAATATAATTTTAAGTACTAATATATTCATCAAAATTGTCAATTGATATTGGAAGTAATTGCAATAGGTGGCAAATACTATTGTAATAGCTAATTAAAATAGTAGCAATAGGTAGCAAAAAAATATTACAAGAGATTCAAAATCATTGCAATAGCTGTCAGAAAGTGTTATAATAGATGGTTAAAAAACATTGCTAAAGATCAATAACTGTTGCATTAGATATTCAAAAATTATTACAATAGAGTTATTGCAATGATTTCCTATCATTGGAATATCGTCTATTGCAACAGTTCTTAACCATTGGTACAGACAATATGAAATGTTCCAATATGAGTTAAAAAAAATTATTTCAATAGGTCTATCTATTGCAGCGGTTGTTGTAAACATCGCAAAAGTCACGCGATACATCAATCACAACACTTACATATCAACACATACCAAACTATTGTGGTATATCTATTGCAATGGTTTTTGTCTATATCACAACAGTTTTTGAACCGTTTCCATAGGGTTAGTTTCTAGTAGTGAATGAGCTTGAATGTTAAGTGGTGTGGGCACTCAAGAAACTGAATTTGAATTGGGGTAATTCCTATCACTTAAGGCTTGAACAATTTAATGTGTTGGATGAATTTTGAATGAAATCCTATGATAGTTATGCTATTTACAAAAAGAAGATAAGGATTTATCACAACCGGAAGATAGAAATAAGAAAATTTAATTCGGGTGATTAGTCTTCATGTTCAATCAAAAACTTTACCTATTTCCTAAAAAGATGAAGTTTGAGTGGGTGGGGCTATTTTGTGTGGCCATATGTTTCCTTATGGTGCAATTGTACTTGCAAATTTTTTGAAGGAAAATAGTTCAGGGTAAATGGTTAAAGAGTTAAAACGTACTTGGGAACTAAGGAATAGATAAAGGTTGTTGATGAATGGACCCTTGGTGAAGTCTAAGTAACCAACGGACCCAAGCCGTGATGCAATGTTAAATAAGGCACTTCATGAGAGGCAACCCATAGGGGTATCTTGGTGAAGTCTGAGTAATCAAGATACCCACATCGTGGTAGAACATTAAATCAAGCGTTACTTGGGAGGCAACCCAAGATTTTGTATTTTGTTTTCCATTTGAGTTTTGATTCTTGGGTAAAACTAACAAATGTTGAAGTGTGTAGGTGGTTGTTGTACTAAATATAAAAACCTAATGAAAAATTTGGTGCCTAGACCTCATGAGTCTTATGTTGATTCATACCCAATTACAATGACTCGTGAGGTAACCCATCACGTATAGGAATTTCAAAATTAAACCTGAAAGGTTGCAGGAACTGTACCTCATGACTATTAGAATGAGTCAAAATGATTTATAGGGTCTCAAGATCACTGATTATGATGAGTCGTGAGTACTTGAGAAGGTAAGTCAATTTAACACTCCCGCTATGAGTCTTATGTTGAATCAGAAGGATTTTTCTCTCCTCATGATGAGTTATCATGCCTCTCATAGGGAAATCATAGAAGAAATTAGGTAAGTGTTCTAAGCAAGTGCATAATAGGTGTTGGCGATAACTCATAGCCAAGTACAATGAGTCATACAATAGTCGTGGTCATTAGGCCAAACCAATCAATAACTTACCTTTGACACGTCCTAACCGACTCAATTTGGTATGGTTAAAACCATATATTAACCCAAAATCCATTTCATCTTCTCATGTTTGAAATGCATAACTCCCTCCACTGCCTAAATCGACTCCACCCCTTTGATTTCTCTATAAAAAATCACACTTAACATTGTAAAATCAGCATTAAACATCTTTGTGCCTATTTATCCCAAAATCTAAAGCAAGTGATTGGGATTCAAGCTTTTTTTCCTTCAAGCATCAATTTCAAAGATCAAAGTAAGTGAACTAATTTTAATTACTTTGATTGTTGGATTTGAGATTATTCTATGGGTGCCTGATAATTATTAAAAATTCTTGTTACCCCAGATGAAGTTTCATGAGTATGGGAAATGGATTTGCTTATCTCAATTACTTAATTATTTTGTTACAACTTGGTATAATGGGTGAACAATGTGTGTTCATGATGGATTTGTGCCAAAACTTGTGCTAAAGTTATATCCAAGATGAAATATGAGTAGCTCGAATACATGGTTTATTGGTTGAAAGTGAGGAATTAGTATTCTTGACCATTTGAGTAATCATAATAGTTAATCTGGGTACAAAATTATTGAAGGAAAAAGATAAAATGGCATGTGTATAGACTGCCTCAATTTAGTCCACAAAACTCATGCAATGACGCATTCCCAAAGTCTACGAGTTGTTAGGTGAGTTGTCCTCACTGTAATTGGGGTTCAATATGTACAAAAACTACCCCAGTACAGTCCTCATAACTTATGCAATAACACAAACCTAAATTCTACGAGTCATTGTGTGAGTTGTGAGAACTAGTATTTGTGTTCAAAATAGTAATGGTTATAGAGTATGGGGCATTTACTTAATATAATTCACATGACAAATTGTAGGGAAACCTATAACTCATAGTGACCACTCATACTGTGACCCTACACATTGGATATTTTAGGAGCTGGATGTAATGAGTCGTCCAACGAGTTATATCCTATGGTAAGGACACATTGCCTGGCCTATAGTAACTAACAGTGACCCAAACATTTGTCTTGTGTTTCTTCATCTCTTGAGTAGTAATATTTTGCCCCACGGGTACTATAGAACCAATGAATGGATCAAACAGAGAAGTGAAGAAAGTATAGAAACCTACCCCCTCCAAGGCCTAAGATAAGACTTAGTCTACTAAATAATTGGTAAACAAGCCTTCTGATAAAGAATCTAGTGGCTTAGTGGAGGATTATCTACTCATGACTTCACTTGAGCGACATAAAAGGTTACCTGAGATAAGGAGTTTGGGGCCCAGAATAAAGAATACAGGGGTGACCCAACCCTTAAACATTAGACCATCACCGCAAGGAACTCCCTAGTCTGAAGAGGGAGAAATCAGAGTACAAAAAAGAAGATGACAAGAGCGAATTTAAAAATAAAGAGGGGATTGTATCTAGTATTCTATCAAAAGATTAAAAAGGGATTAGGTTTGGTACTCAGGTATGTAATAATAATTATGAGACCTTTGTAGATAGTCCCTCACCATAAGGTCAGCCTTCACCCCAAGGCCAGCCTCTACTACATGTTTAGCTAGCACCACAGGTTTAGATTACTCCACAAATTGAAAGATAGGGTGTGCCGAGTATGCAGTGAATTTATAATTAAGACTTTGCAATTAATAATTATGGTTGATCTAAGAGGAGTTTCTATGAGAAGGCTAGGTTGGTAATCATAAGTGTGTCTAAAATGCTTAAGTTTGAGAGATTGTTCAACAAGTATAAGTTTGGGTGGATGACTAAGCATTCTTGCAGATATAGTCCTAAGTTTGGTTTAAGAATTTTATATTGTATATCTTGTACATGCTCCACAAGGTATACATTGGAAAGGTCATACGCTACTTCCCATCATGTTGATTTATGGCACACAGATGGATATTTCAAAGTTTTCCATTTTATGCTTCCTTCATGGTTGGGATTTTGAGCCTCTAACAAACACGACAAAGATAGATCTTCTAATAGATGAGATTAGAAAGGTAAATTTGAAGCAAATTGGCACTAAGGACAAAATGGTGTACTATAATGGAGAACATTACTACTACCCAAAAGAAAGAAGTTAAATGTGGGCCCGTGGTGAGTATCAAATCAAGAAGAGCACATTAAGCTTCACCACTAAATCTTGGTAGCCTTTGGTTTATCATATATTAGGGTCTATGGATGGAGATACTGCCTTGGTGGTAGGTATTACAAAGGCTACGAGATTGACATTGCCAGATTGATTTCTACAAAAATTTACATATAGCTACAGAATATGTGATGAGAGTATCATTCCCATATTTAATGACTCAGATGTTCTTAGAGGCCGGAATTCATAGGATTCCCGAGATTGATAACTTTGTAGAGATTTGGTGTTTTATAGATTTTAGGTTGATTTGGGATCAAACAAATCTCATTTCCAAAGCAAAGGTGGTAGCTGGTGTTGCATTATTAGCTTGGGTATTCTAGTAGCGCATCTACATATTGATATGGCCAGTTTTGGTGAATTAGGCCCACACCTACTAAGTACAAAATTGAAACCTGAAGGGCCGAGACACATACTACTATTGATGCCACCACTTTTTTTATTTCACAATCGACTTTAATCCCAATTTGACCACTCCCACTCTAGGTTCATACATAAGTCACCCCCTACCTATGGGTATATGTTCTAGTCCCACATGAATTCTTATAAAGAATTTTGAAAATATTGATCATTGTTGAGCTAAGAATTAAAAACTTAGAAGTAGGGATCAAGTCATCGGTGAAAATAAGATTAGGTCGGCAATATAAGGGATGCATACTTAATTTCATGGGTTTGAGTAGAGGCTGATTGATATTCTTGAGGGTATTCAGTCCCCGAACTTGATTGGGGTCAAAGATAAGCTTTCTTCACTATAGGTAGCAATCTAGGAGTTATATTCTCAACAGTTCCAGCCAATCTTACTTTCAAATATGTTTGTGATTGAGGAGGATTTTAATAATATTGAGGCTCCTGACTTATAGAGAGATAAAGGAAGGAAAGAGTGTCAAAGAGAGTAAAAGTCATCCCAAAGAATATTTTTGACTTATATTGAGTCAGAAGGATTTGTCTCTCCTCATGATAAGTCATCATGCCTCTCATTGGGAAATCATTAAAGAAATTAGGTAAGTGTTCTAAGCAAGTGCATAATAGGTGCTGGCAATGACTCATAGCCAAGTAGAATGAGTCATAGAGTAGTCGTGGTAATTAGGCCAAATCAATCAATATCTTACCTTTGACACGCCCCAACCGACTCAATTTGGTATGGTTAAAATCATATATTAAATCTAAACCCATTTCATCTTCTCATGTTTGACATGTATAACTCCCTACACTACCTAAACCGACTCCAACCTTTCGATTTTTCTATGAAAAATCATACTTAACATTGTAAAATTATCATTAAACATATTTGTGCTTATTTATCCCAAAATCTAAAGCATGTGATTGGGATTCAAGCTTTTTTTCCTTCAAGCATCAATTTCAAAGATCAAAGTAAGTGAACTAATTTTAATTACTTTGATTATTGGCTTTGATATTATTCTATGGATTCCTGATAATTATTAAATATTCTTGTTAACCCAAATGAAGTTTCTTGAGTATGGGAAAGGGATTTTCTTGAACTAACATCTCAATTACTTAATTATTTTGTTAAAACTTGATATAATGGGTGAATAATGTGTGTTCATGATGGATTTGTGCCAAAACTTATGCTAAAGTTATATCCAAGATGAAATATGAGTAGCTCGAATACATGGTTTATTGGTTGAACGTTAGGAATTGGTATTCTTGACCATTTGAGTAATCATAATAGTTAATCTAGGTACAAAATTATTGAAGAAAAAAAAGATAAAATGGCATGTGTATAGACTGGCTCAATTTAGTCCAAAAAACTCACGCAATGACGCATTCCCAAAGTCTAGGAGTTGCTAGGTGAGTTGTGCTCGCCGAAATTGGGGTTTAATAGGTACAAAAACTACCTCAGTACAATCCTCATAACTTATGTAATGACTCAAAACTAAAGTCTACGAGTCATTGTGTGAGTTGTGAGCACTAGTACTGGTGTTCAAAATAGTAATGGTTATAGAGTATGGGGCATTTACTCAATATAATTCACATGACAGATCGCAGGGAGACCTTATAACTCATAGTGACCACTCATGCTGTGATCCTGCACACTGCATATTTTAGGTGTTGTTATACCCTATGGTAACGACACATTGCCTGACCTATAGTAACTAACAATGACCCAAACATTTGTCTTATGTTTCTTCATCTCTTAAGTACTAATATTTAGCCCTACGAGTACTATAGAACCAACGAATGGATCAAAGAGAGAAGTGAATAAAATGTAGAAACCTACCACCTCCAAGGCCAAAGATAAGACTTAGTCTACTAAATAATTGGTAAACAAGCCTTCTAATAAAGAATCTAGTGGCTCAGTGGATGATTATCTTCTCATGACTTCACTTGAGCGACTTAAAAGGTTACTTCAGACAAGGAGTTTGGGGCCGAGAATAAAGAATACAGGGGTGACCCAACCCTTAAATATTAGACCATCACCGCAAGGAACTTCCTAGTCTGAATACAGAGAAATCAGAGTCCAAAAAAGAAGATGACAAGAGCGAATCTAGAAATAAATAGAGGAGTGTATCTGATATTCCATCAAAAGATAAAAAAGGGATTAGGTTTGGTATTCAGGTATCTAATAATAATGATTATAATACCTCTGTAGATAGTCCCCCACCATAATGTCAGCCTCCACCATAAGGTCAGCCTCTACCACATGTTCAGCTAGTACCACAGGTTTAGATTACTCCACAAATTAAAGATAGGGTGTAACGAGTATGCAGTGCATTTATAATTGAGACTTTGGAATTACTAACTATGGTTGATCTAAGTGGATATGAGAGGGCTAGGCTGGTAACCACAAGTGTGTCTAAAATGCTTGAGTTTGAGAGGTTGTTCAACAAGTATAAGTTTGGGTGGATAACTAAGCATTCTAGCTGATATAGTCCTGAGTTTGGTTTAGGAATTTCATATTTTATATCTGGTAGATGCTCCACAGGGTATACGTTGGAAAGGTCATACGCTACTTCCCATCATATTGATTTATGGCACACAGATGGATATTTCAAAGTGTGCCATTTTATGCTTCCTTCATGGTTGGGATTTTGAGCCTCTAACAAAC
>NW_025886374.1:0-6391 GCF_002878395.1 Capsicum annuum
CAAGGTCCTTTTATTGTGAAGAAAGTGTTGCCCAATGGAGCCTTATAGTTGACAGATATTGAAGGCAAAATGGCAGAAATGGCTATCAGTGCAGATCCAGTCAAAAGATATTATGTATGATATTTTATTCCTTGTTGATTCTATTGCATGTTTAGTACTAGCATTTTTTGAAGATTGATATGATGAAGGAATTTCATTCTGCTATCCAAACATTGCGTCATCCTTTGTTTACCCCGTTTGAGCTTAGTTTTATTTTCCTTTCATACACCTCTTTTGGAATCAAAACATAGTCAAAAAATAAAGTGTCAAAAAAAACATGAAAAATAAAAAAATAAAAAAAATGAAGAAAAGAAAATCAATCAAAAAAAAATCAAACCAAAACAAAGAACAAGCTGATGGAACTACGTGCGACTTGATTCTCTTCTTTCAGGAGTGAGATATGTAGACTACCCTATTCGGGGCTCGGTCCAACTAAATAAATAATTTAGAATTGTCCAGTCAAAAATTGGGGCATGTGTTAATCCTCATTGTTTGAGTTGATTCCAAAAGTTGTAAGTCCTACCCCACTTCAAGTGTCGTTTGAGCCTCATGCTATCCTTTCTTTCTAACTCTATCGAAAAGCTAAGCTACAACCAAAGAAAAACCTTCGTATCAATCTTTGAGAATTTTAAGGCTAAGCATGCAATGGATATGATGACGTATTTTGGAAACTACTTGTCTTCCTCAGCATAAGGAACCAGGAAAGAAATAAAAAAAAGAGAAAAAGAGAGAGTCTTATTGGTGAAAACCCTCATAGGCACCATAAGCAGATGGTGAGTTGAGATAAATAAGAAATGAAAGAGTCTTATTAGTGAAAACCCCCACGGGCACCATAAGACGATGGCGAGTTTGAGAAAAGTAAAAAGGAAAGAGGCTTGTTAGCAAAAGTTTTTCAAGATGTCATCAATTAAAGGAATTGTATGAGTCTAACGGGTTTGAAGAAGCAATTCAGAGGCAAAGGCATGAACTTAACAACAAATGGAAAGTTTGGATAGGAAGATCAGACAGCTCAATCCAAAATGCATGTCATAGTCATTGGAGTTGGTTACCATATTCAGATAAGTTTTCTGAGGGACATTGCCCTTTTTCTTTCATTTACACATTCATGTTTTTATCCTTTTATGTCTTTTGTCAAAAGAAAGTTACCGTCGTTTGTTTACATTTTTGAGTCTATTCCGTGTCAAAACAAGTGAGAAAGGGCTTCAAAACTTGCTATTAGTCTTTCCAATTGTATGAGGAAATCCAAGAGCAGCACATGAGAGAAACACGATCATAATTCAAAGCAAGGTAAAGGTAGTTTATCAACCGACAGGTTGCTGGATTTATGGGAGTATCAGATGTCAAAAGGTGCATCTCAGAGGTATGGCAGAACAGAAACTCGGTGCTTGAGTCAAGGTCATTTCCCTCGATCTGCTTTGGGTCAATGATTGGACAAGACAGGGGCAAGTGTAAGCAATTTGAAACAAAGATGAAAGGAACGAGTGCTGGAGCAGATATCTGGGAAGCCAAGTGCTGCAAGCCACCACTAAGTTTTAACTAACAAATTTTCTTTGTTGAAACAGGGGCAAATTCTCTCCACTTAATTCAGCAACCATTGGAAATGCACATCCATGTGAATTTACTTTATGTTCAGGACCCTCCTAAAAAATGGGATTTTACTTATTGTTCAGGACCTTCCTGAAAAATGGGACTTTACTTTCTGTTCAGGACCTTCCTGAAAAATGGGATTTTACTTTCTGTCTAGGACCCTTCTGAAAAAATGGGATTTTACTTTCTGTTTAGGACCCTCTTGAAAAATGAGAATTTTATTTTCTATTCAAGACCCTCCTTAAAAATGAGACTTTAGTTTCTGTTCAGGACCCTCCTGAAAAATGGAATTTTACTTTCTGTTCAGGACCCTCCTGAAAAATGAGATTTTACTTTCTGTCCAGGACCCTCTTGAAAAATGGGATTTTATTTTCTTTTCAGGACCCTCCTGAAAAATAGAATTTTACTTTCTGTTCAGGACCTTCCTAAAAAATGGAACTTTACTTTCTGTTCAGGACCCTCCTGAAAAATAGGATTTTACTTTCTGCTTAGGACCCTCCTACAAAATGGGATTGTACTTTATGTTCAGGACCCTCCTGAAAAATGGGATTTTACTTTCTGTTCAGGACCCTCCTAAAAAATGGGATTTTACTTTATGCTCAGGACCCTCTTAAAAAATGGGATTTTACTTTCGGTTCAGGACCCTCCATGAAAATAAGAATTTACTTTATGTTTAGGACCCTCCTGGAAAATGGGGATTTACTTTATGTTCAGGAGCCTGCCTTAAGAACAAGGTGATGAAATAGCAAGTTAGGAGCCCGCTTGAAGAATAGGGTGATGAAACTGAAAGTCAAACAACAAGGTGAATAAATGGAAATCCAAGCAACAAGGTGAAAAATTGCAAGTCAGGAGCTCGCCTGAAGAATAGGGTGAAGAATTTCAAATCCAGGTTCAAGTTCAGAGATACCACCTGCAGAACATGGCCAACGTTGAGCTCATCTCCAACACCAAATTTTATCTGTAGAAAGAATTTATCTTCAAGTTCACCCAAAAGATGATCAAATCTTTTGTCACCCTTAAAAGCATTGAAAACCCGAGACAAGAATCGAGAGATGCTGTATAGATAGATCTTTTGTAATTTCATTTATCTTTTTAACTTGTTATTTTATTTTGATATAATGACAGGGCCGTGGATCTGAACCTCAATGGGACGTCACTCGACTCTTCAACTCAGTATAGTCCACCTTCTTTTCAACCCTGGAACTACATATGACTTGACTATCACATAACTTGAGACAGGTAGAATGCCTAAAATCAAGACTCGGTTGCCTTCCTCCCTTTTATTTCTTTCTTTTGAATAATGCTCGATACAAGATTCTATCTCGTTGTCTAATTCTTTGTCTGTAAACACTTTGTGTTTACATTCAAAGGGAGCATGATGTAGACACGTAATTTTATCCATCCCAAAAAATTAATTTCTACTAATTTGTCTCTCCCTACCTACCCTACCCCCTACCTACCCCTACCCTCACCTAATCCTACCCACTAAACAAACAAACCCACGTGCACACTCCATTGGGGTAAAAAAAAATACAATATACACAATTTAAAATACACAAAATTTTTATTTTTTTTGGAGAAAATGGATAGAGGGACTCCATTCTTTCTTCTCCAGTGAACTCCCCTCATACGCGACCCAGCTCCACCGAACAGAGGGAAAATCATCTTCTTCTCTTCAATTCCCCACCGTACACCCACATACAACACTTACAAATTGAACAAATATACCACCCAGAAAATGGAGTAGATCGGAGAGGGAGCAGCAGAGAGAGAGATTCGACAGAGAGAGATCAAGACTTTGCATTGAACGGAAAAGGGGAATACGAGGATTTTGGGGTTTTTTGGCCGCTTCTCTCCGGAAATACGTCACCATCATTGAAACCTGAGTGGTTTTCTCTGTTCTTTGTTCTGTCGGTGCTCGCCAGAGCTCCAACTAGGCGGAATTTATTGGTTCTCTTTTTGATTCCGTTTTGGGGTTCATTGTTATCGCTGGTTCTTTATTTCAAATCGATTTCGCAATAATCTTCTCTATACCGAGTTGGATTAGTCGCGGTTGAGGTTATTTTATTTAAGGTTTCAAGTTCGAATTTTCTTAAATATTATTATCGACGAAAATCAGTCATTGAAAGGTCCGATTCTATCTCTTCTCATTTTAGTTCATCATATGTGTTTGATTTGTGTGAGATTTGGTTGAATATTGGGTGATATTTATTTGTTTTACTCAATTTCGTTGAATAGATGGTTGTGGATTGTTGAAATTGTAATCTTGACTTTGTTGAAATTTGGTGTTAAAAAGAAATGTGGGGGGTGGATGATACAAATTGATAAAAATGAATATTGTTTAGTATTGATTTATTATATTTGGTTATTTTGGAACAAATACGAAGGTCGAATGTGACAGTATCATGATTAGGCCATTGAATGAATAGGCAAAAGTTTAAGTTCGGGTAGGCAAATTTCGGAATGATGTTGGATTGGATGAGTGGAATGTTGAATGTGTTGAATTCTTTTCTAGTTTATCTTATGAAATTGAAATTATTTTTGTTTGCCAAGGAATGCCCCGAGATATTTGTATTGATTTATTCGGGGAATGCCCCAAAGTATCATGTACTCCAGGTTAGAATAAAGCAGGTTTATATTTTTGCATTTTTCTATTTCGGGATTGTAATAATCAGACTGGACACTAAATTTTGGATTGTTTTATTCTGTTTGCTTGAATGATTGTTTATGTATTTTTTGTGTGGTTTATACATTTATAATGTCAAATTAGTCGATACGCTCCACCAAGCGACCATGGTCGAACCACGGGATTGAGGGGTACCTAACACCTTTCTCTCGGTCAACAGAATTCCTTAGCCAAAATCTCTGTTCATAAACCAGTTTAATAGAGTCAAAATCGTTTTGAAAAAGGATTTCCAAAGGTGACTTGGCATACCCGATTTATGCCAAGTGGCGACTCTGAGTTTTGAATATAAATAATACTTTTCGAAACAAATTTTCTAGCTTTTATCACTATAAAAATAAAAACCCTTTCAAACTTTAAAATTCAATATCTTTTGGGTTAAAAAAGGGCTGTGACAATGAACACGTCCCGATTTTATGAGAGCTTAGAGAATAAGCCTTTACTAACATCCTCCTTGAAGCGGCTTCCACTTTGCCCTCACATAGGTGATTTCTAAACATTCAATCCTATAGATTAAACTATTTGGTTAAATCTGCCAAATTTAGATAATCATTAAAAGACTTTTCACTTTAAGTCTTATCCCTGGTTCCTATACATTGTCTACATCATGAGAATGGGTTGGGTAATTGACAATGTTGAACTTGTCAGACACAACTTTGTTTGATCTCCTTGAACCTAGCTCTTGGGATCTCCAGTCTGCTAGGTAGAGTTACCGCCATACTGACTTGTCCTAGGCCTTAAACCCATTCCCTTGGATGTCCTTTCCACTCCTTCTCTAGATAGGCCTTTTATAAGTGGATCCGATACATTATCCTTTGACTTTACATAGTTAACAGTGATAATTCCACTATAGAGAAGTTCCCTAATAGTATTATGTCTCCATCGTTTATGACGAGATTTACCGTTGTACATCATGCTCCTTGCCCTACCTATTTCCGTTTGTCTATCACAGTGTATACATACTGGAGCTACTGGCTTGGGCCAATAAGGAATATCTTCTAAGAAATTTTGGAGTCATTCTGCTTCTTCACTGGGTTTATCCAATGCGATAAATTCAGATTCCATCGTAGAGCGAGCAATACAAGTTTGTTTGAATGATTTCCAAGAGACTGCTCCTCTACCGATAGTAAATACATATCCACTTGTGGATTTTACTTTGTTCGAGCCGGTGATCCAATTTGCATCACTATATCCTTCAAGTACCGCAGGATATTTATTATAATGCAAAGCATAATCTTGAGTGTATTTAAGATACCCCAAAACTCTTTTCATTGCCATCCAGTGAGTTTTGTTGGGATTACTCGTGTACCGACCTAATTTACTGATAGTGCATGCTATGTCTGGTCGTGTACAGTTTATTATATACATTAAACATCCCAATACTCTTGCATACTCCAATTGAGAGTCACTTTCACCTTCATTCTTTTGAAGTACAAAGCTCGCATCCAATGGAGTCTTGGCAACACCGAATTCCATATACTTGAACTTGTCAAGTATCTTTTCGATATAATGAGACTGTGATAATGCCAACCTTTGTGGAGTTCGATGGATTCTTATACCTAAGATTACATCTACAACTCCAAGGTCTTTCATATCAAACTTACTCTCGAGAATTCATTTTGTTACATTTATGTCAGAAATATCTCTACTGAAGATCAACATATCATCCACATATAAACATAGAATGACTTGGTGATTTAGAGTGTCTTTAATATGAACACATTTATCACATTTATTTATTTTGAATTCATTTGCCAACATGGTTTGGTCAAACTTTTCATGCCATTATTTTGGTGCTTGCTTTAGTCCATATAGTGACTTGATAAGTTTACACACCTTGTTTTTCTTTCCTGGAACCACAAAACCCTTAGGCTGTTCCATGTATATTTCTTCCTCCAATTCTCTATTTAGGAAAGTGGTTTTCATATCCATTTGATGGATTTGAAGATCATATACCGTCGCTAAGGCAATTAACATTCGAATCGATGTTATCCTTGTTACTGGCAAGTATATATCAAAGTAATCAAGGCCTTCCTTTTGTTTGAAGCCTTTTACTACAAGTCTTGCTTTGTATTTTTCAAT
>NW_025886375.1:0-5473 GCF_002878395.1 Capsicum annuum
TTTTAGGGAAAAGGGGAAATAAGATGAAAGAAGATAAGTTCCCGCGCAGGGGAGAATAGAAAAGCTAGCTACTGGAGGCTTCTTCGTCTTCTTTCACCTTGTTTGCCTTGTTTACCTCATGTGCTATTTGATACCTATTGATGATAAGGTGACTCCCACATAATTGTGCCTTGCAGTCGTAAGTCATTTCTCCTATGCTGTCGAGTTGGGAGGCCATGCTATCGTCCAAATCGATTAGGCATTGCCTGGCATCATCAGCGTCTTGCCTAGCTCTTTTCAACTCTTTCCTCAAAGCGTCTTCCATGTGCATCTGCCGGTGCGCAATTTCACTTTTCTGGAACTCATCTTGTAGCCTGTGAAGCCGAATTTGATGCTCGGATTCTACATCCACAACCCGAGTGGGCACATTTGATCCCGGATTCAATGCTCCGGCGAGGCCCTTTTTCAACCACTCCTTGTAAGTGTCGCTGACTTCAGGTTCTTACCCTATACGGAAAGAGAATTCTACCCACTTTTTCCTTCTCTATCCATTTATCATGTAGTCTTTGAGAGAGGTCTTAATTTCATCATATTCGGTGAAGAATCTGAGCATAGAATCGATTTGAGGTGTCTCCTGCTTGATCTCGAATTTCCTAAGAACTCTGCCAGGATTGTAGGGGCGGGTTCCCCTGAGATCCGGGAGCACCAAAAAAGGCCATTGGCCCCCTCGACTAATGTATTTCCCTGAACGAAGATAGTTAAGAGACCATTGGACATTGCCATCTCTTAATTCTCCAAGAGTCTTAAACCAAAATTCGTGGGATGCTTCCCTTTTGAACTTGTGTAAAAATAACCACATGTCGTGCGATTCTGGCAGATTTCTCCTTGTTTTGTGATCAGGTTGTGTCGTTCTAGGATTTTTCACCAAATGCATCATCATCCACCATTGTAATATAAGGTTGCATCCTTGAAAGAAACGATTCTCGACTTGACATCTTCCCAAAGCGCGATATATGCCGGCAACAATCATGGGAGCTAAGTTGTGGAATACTTTTTTAGAATTGTATTCCATTCCAAAGAAGAGTGCATGGGTCACTGTGACAACCCTTGGATGAATTGTGCCATTTTCCCCCTGCGGGAACACCATGGTTCCAAGTAGGCCTACCGCGAATGCAAAAACTCTCGTTTCCTTCCATTTTGCTTCCGACTCCAATTTATGCCCAAATATATGAAAAGAGTTGAATATTTCAAACCGATGGTACAACTCACGAAAAGTGATATTTGCTCCATCATGTTCTCCTAGCCAGGTGTCATTGTCAGTTAAAAATACCTCCTTGATTTTTTGACGATCCTACACATCCGGGACTAAAATATTCTTATCCGGTATCTCCCTTCTCTTAAAAAACATTTCCGCACTCTCGTAACAAATCAATACCTCTTCAATGGTGGGGTCAATTCAACATCCCCAAAGCGAAATAACATGTTCTGATCATCCCAAAAAGTTGTTAGTGCATGGATCATTTCGGGCCAAGCGTCCATTTCGATCAAAGAAGGAAGATGCCCAATGTGTGTTCTAACAATCTTTCTCTCTTCTGTGCTCATGTGGTCCCACCATAGTTTCAAGAAACCGTCAGGTTTGGTAACCATCTTAAACTTTTCGCGAGAATGTAGTTGAGCCATATCCTACATGAAAGCAGACAAAGATAAGCTTTCCCCCAACCCCAAAGGATAATGGATTGAATTTAGATAAGCATGTATTTCTTCAACACATAAATATGATTTGTCTGTAATTAACTCAGGGTCAATAGACGCAAGGCAGGTTTTCTAATAGGCCCAATACCCCGCTCGGATATTGGGTCTTCCTAGGCATATGCCTAAAATAGGGTTTTGGTTTCGTTCTATCCTCGGTGTCTAGAATGAGCTTGGACACTGGTTCTCAAGCAGACAACTTGAGTTTGAAAATACGAACAGCGTCAGACGACTCACGCTCTGATAAGATGTTCGTATTTTCAACACATTTTGGAATTGAACAACAGGGGCCGGGACATCCATGAAACCCCAAAACAGTTTAAGTAATGTAGGAATATGCCATGAGATGCGATAATTAAAATTTACATAATCGGAACACATAAACAGTTAATCAAAAGACAAAATCAATCATTTGGTTAGAACCTAGTTAAAGATCCCCAGCAGAGTCGCCATTTCTGTTTTGCGGAGAAACTTTGACTTTTTGAGAAGAAGAGTCACCACTTAATTTTGAAAAGGAATTAAGAAACCTTTATAGAGTTACTTAAAATGATTCAAAACAGGAAAATCGTTTTAAGTTAGAGATTCTAGATAAGAGGTTCCTATTAACATTTTAGGAAGGTGTTAGGCACCTAAAACGTCCGCTAACTTGTGGTTATCCAGACTGTTTGAAAAAGTCTTTGATTAACTTTGGAAAATCGGTTTGTTGAAAAGAAATTGATTAAGGAAAAGGTTTTCACGAAAATTAGTTTTTAGCGACTTAGTTAGGGATTTAACTAGGTTCGCAAAGAGAAAAGAAAAACAAGTATAAAGGAGAGGGGAAAGGGGAGTAAGTGAGGGATTTAGGCCATTGAGCCCAAACCAATAAGACTTGTCCTAGTCTAATTGGGTTTTTGACCATTTCACCTGTCCTAGTCTAATTTTCAAGCCTTTGTGGCTCAAATCTGCTCCACCTGTATTAAATACAACTTTGGCTTCGAGGCCGAAATGAATGAATGAATAAATAAGCGAATAAAAATAAACAAGGACAACAATGATTAACTAAAATAAAATCAAATAACAAATGAGACTTTTGTCTCTTAGCCGCTTCGAATGTGGGATTTTGACCCCTCCTTCTTTCGACTCCTCTTACTTGTTCTTTATAATCAGCGTTCAAAGTCTTCTAAAGGGGGTGGGCCTCAATGGCCCAATTCATAATGTGCGAGTCCATTGGGACTCCCAAGAGGGTTCATGCAATGAAAAAGGTGAATGAATTAATGTATGTTCTCAAGAGTCCTTACATTTATAGATAAATTATTCAACAAAAAATACAACATTTTAGGCAAAGGAAAATAGTGATTCACTTGCTACCTATAAACATGTGGATTGTAAAAAATGTCTAAAAATGTCTAAATACATCAATCTCAAGATTATGAAAAGTATGGCTTGCAATCGAGTCAATTAGTTAAAGAATGTGTCAATCATAACACTCACACAAATAGATCCACACACTACAATCTCCACATTATTTCAAAGCAATGTTAAGGAGCTTAGTTGACCAAGTCTCCACTACTTTTGATCACGTATGGTACCAATATAATCATAAAATTTTTAGAAAAGAGTTAAACCAGATTATTCAACGAATATATGAGGCAAATCAATTCACTGCCTTAAGTTGGGACCCAAAAAAAGAAAGCTAATCAACAACAATCAGCTTTATGGAAACTAAGATCCTGTATTATTTGTATCAAAAGAAAGATAAGAGCATTTTCATAACATGATACTTGTAGACATTAAAGAGAAAAAGTAAGGATTTGACACCTGAAAGGTAAATCCCAGTGTTTTCTTCTTGACATTGTAAGTCAGGGAAAACAAAGTGAAGAGTCCTCTTTTAACCAAGAAACGACGAGACGAACGATGCTAAAATGTGCGTAGAACTCGAAACATCTTTTGCAAAATATCACTCGAAAAAGACATAAAATTTACATCATTCCGTAATAACCAAGAGATATAAGATTTACATCATTCTATAATAACCATTCTGAGCAATTAAGTATCAACAGAGTATGAATAATAACATCTCCAGAGAGGGTCAAATAACTTTGAATAGAGCAAATTCCGGGAAAATTTGCGCAACGTTCATCAAAGAACAAACTTAACGTCCATTATCAAACCAATCATGACACAGGTAAGATGACGGAAAAATAGTTTAATGCCTCATACTCTAACAGTACCTACACTAGGGAGGAAAATTAACTTGAACATGCAAAGGGAATGCATTTTCTTTTAGCTATAGCAACTTACAACCAACAAGAAATGAATGTGTTTAGAAAATTGCAATGAAAACAGTGAACATCTCAGCATACCAAAACGTCAATTGTCACCATATAATAGCGAGATAAAGCTGAAACATTTAAGAACTGAATGGAAAGAACGTTACCTGTTCGGGGAGCAGCAAAATGGGAACAAACAAGCTATCAGCAGCGTCTCAACCACCAGAGATCAGCCCTCAATATTTTGAACACCAAGACGAAAGAAGTGAGAACAAAAATCCCTCAAAATCCTCTTTGAAGAAAAGAAAGAGACCCCCCAGATTTTCAAATACGATTTCGACCTAAATTTCTAAACAGAATTCGAGTTCCCAAAGTTTTTTCTAAACACAATTTCTAGACCCTCCAATTCTTCCCCTCTTAGAACCCTAGAGCGAAGACCAAAAAAAACTCCCCCTCACAGTGACCTGATCGGTCTTTATATAGGGCTCCAAATTCGGAGGGAATCTAGGTGTTTCGAAAGGGGAGTAATTCAAAATTTCACTCGGATCAGGCTACCCCTAACAGATTGTACCCCTTTGTACCAAATTCTTGGATGATTCCCAAATAGGTGGACCAATCACCATTGGAAAAAATGAATCCCCCCTTCCAACCACTAAAAAACACCTAAATATGTACCAGATTCGTACCCCTATCCCGAAATTCACGAAATTGAACGTTTGAGGACACCTCAACATTGTTCTAGAAGGTTCAAAATTCCTCGACGTACGCATTCACATGGGGTCACGTTATCCGTATGAACTGATGGTGAAAGGATGTATTTGGGTTTTTTTCGGGTTGAAAACGGGTCAAACTTGGGTCGATGGATTTGGGGTCAATTTTGCGATTGTTGTTGTTGTTCTCTGATATTCGATGTTTCTCACCGTTGTTTGAGCGTATTGTGAAGAGAAGCGCTGAAGGGTAATCGCGAATTTGGAACTGACGGGATCGGGTTCACCGTTGTTGGGGAATGGGTCGTTTGGTTGAGATCGTTTGTGGCTAAGGGTTTGAAAGTGGGTTTGTTGAGAAGATAAGGGGGTTTGGGCCGGGTTCTTGAGAGTATTGGGCCAATTTGGGGGCTGGTAACAAAAGAGTGGGCCACGGGTTGGTCTTGAAATTGGGCCAATTGGTCTTGGTTTTATTTTTGGGCTGTGGGGAAAAGATAAAAAGGAGGGATTGGTGTGGGCTAAAACTAATATGATGTCGGATTATTTCGAGTAGATTAGGGATTCAGATTATAATTTAGGTAATTAAATTTAAATTTTAGTCAAACCGAATACCAATTGGTCAATTGTATCACAATTAAGGCCAAATTGATTCCAAATTATGCTAAAATTTAATAAATAGACCAAATCAAATCGAATTTCGATACGAATTAACACCCTGTTTAATCTTGAGATTCTTGATTCAATAAAATTAAACAGATATTTACCCAAATAAGTTATTTTTGAGAATAAATT
>NW_025886376.1:0-2502 GCF_002878395.1 Capsicum annuum
AGCTCGATGGAGAACCTTGGTTCTTGGATATTAAGCGGTACATTCAGTCAGGAGAATACCCAGCATATGCCACCAACGATCAAAAGAGGACTATTAGGCGTTTGGCTAGTGGATTTTTCTTAAGTGGGGGAATCTTATAT
Organism: Capsicum annuum; assembly: GCF_002878395.1. Classification (NCBI taxonomy): domain Eukaryota; kingdom Viridiplantae; phylum Streptophyta; class Magnoliopsida; order Solanales; family Solanaceae; genus Capsicum; species Capsicum annuum. The sequence goes on from NW_025886376.1 coordinate 141, forward strand.
AAGAGAACCCCAGATCTGGGACTTTTAAGGTGTATAGATACAAGAGAAGCCTCGGCAATCATGGTTGAAATACACTCTGGAGTATGCGGGTCACATATTAACGGTCATGTCTTGTCAAAGAAGATTCTTCGAGAAAGTTATTACTGGCTTACTATGGAAAGGGATTCTATTCAATTTGTTCGAAAGTGTCATCAATGTCAGGTACATGGTGGTCTGATACGTTCTCCTCCTGTTAAGTTGTATGCAATGGCCGCTCCATGGCCGTTTGTGGCTTGGGGAATGGATGTGATTGGACCGATTGAACCGAAAGCATCAAATGGACATAGATTCATTTTGGTAGCCATTGCTACTTCACAAAGTAGGTAGAAGTAGTAACTTTCAAGTCAGTGACAAAGAAAGTTGTGGTGGACTTTGTTCATGCCAATATCATTTGTAGATTTGGAATTCCTAAGATGATCATTACAAACAATGCTACCAATCTCAATAGTCATTTGATGCAAGAAGTATGTTAACAGTTTAAGATCGCACATCGAAATTCTACTCCATATCGCCGAAAGGCCAATGGTGCTGTAGAAGCCGCCAATAAGAATATAAAAAAGATACTGCAAAAAATGGTACAAGGGTCTAGACAGTGGCATGAAAAGTTGTCGTTTGCATTGCTAGGTTATCGCACCACTGTTCGCACTTCAACAGGGTCAACTCCATATTTATTAGTGTATGGGACAGAAGCAGTCATTCCTGCAGAAGTTGAAATTCCCTCTCTTCGAGTCATTGTAGAAGCAGAGATTGATGATGACAAATGGGTAAAAACCCGACTGGAATATTTGATTTTGATTGAGGAAAAAAGGCTAACGTCTGTGTGTCATGGCCAGTTGTATCAGAGGAGGATGGCTTGAGCGTATAACAAAAAGGTCCGTCCCAGGAATTTTGAAGTTGGTTAGTTGGTATAAAGACATATCCTTCCTCACCAGGTTGAAGCGAAAGGCAAGTTCTCCCCTAACTGGCAAGGTCCTTTTGTTGTGAAGAAAGTATTGCCCAATGGAGCCTTATATTTGACAGATACTGAAGGTAAAATGGCAGAAATGGCTATCAATGCTGATGCGGTCAAAAGATATTACGTATGATATTTGATCCTTTGTGATTTTATTGCATGTTTAGTACTTGTATTTTTTAAGATTGGTATGATGAAGGCATTTTATTCTTCTATCCAAACATTGTGTTATCCTTTGTTTACCCGTTTGAGCTTCGCTTTAATTTTCTTTCATATCCCTCTTTTGGAATCAAAATGGAGTCAAAGATAAATGTCGAGGAAATAAGAATAAAAGAAAGAGTTCAAAAAAAAATCAAAAATCAAATCAAAACAAAGAACAAGCTGATGAAACTACGTGCGAGCTGATTCTCCTCTCTCGGGGGTGAGATACGTAGGATGACCTATTTTGGGCTCGGTCCAACCAAATAAAGATTTAAGATTCACCCAGTCAATAAAACTGGGGCATGAGTTAATGTGTTGTTTGAGTCAATTCCAAAAGTTGTAAGTCCCACCCCTACTTCAAGTATCGTTTGAGCCCCTTACCATCTTTTCTAACCTTAACCAAAAGCCAAGTTACAACCAAAGAAAGTCCTTCAGATCAATTTTTGATAATGTTAAGGCTAAGCATGCAATGGATATGATGATACATTGTGAGGTACCACTTGTCTCCCTCAGCATAAGAAATTAGGAAAGAAATACCAAAAATGAGAGTTTTATTGGTGAAAACCCCCGTGGGTATCATAAGGCAATGGTGAGCTGAGAGAAATGAAAATAAGAGAGTCTTATTGGTGAAAACCCTTGCAGGCACCATAAGGCGATGGTGAGTGGAAAGAAATACAAAAATGAGAGAGCCTTATTGGTGAAAACCCTCACGGGCACCGTAAGGTGATGGAGAGTTCAAGAGAAAAGTGAAAAAGAGAAAAGAAAGAGATTTGTTAGCGAAAGTCTTTTAAGATGTCGTCAATCGAATATGATGTATGAGTCCAATGGATTTGAAAAAGTGGCTTAGCGGCAAAGGCATGACATCAACAACAAATGAGGAATTTGAATAGGAAGATCAGGCAGCTCAATCCAAAATGCATGTCATACTCATTGGAGTTGGTTGTCGTATTCAGATAAGTTTTCTTTTTGAATATGTGACATTGCCCTTTTCTTTCATTTACATATTCATGCTTTTTGTCTTTTTATGTCATTTATCAAAATAAAAGTCACCATCATTTCTTTACATTTTAAGTCAAGTCTGTGTCAAAACAAGCGAGAAAGGATTTCAAAATTTACTACCAGTCTTTCCAATTATACGAGAAAAAGCCAAGGAATAGTACAGGAAAGAAA
>NW_025886377.1:0-2535 GCF_002878395.1 Capsicum annuum
GGATGGTATTCGGTCCTCCGTATTTTCAAGGGCCGCCGGGAGCGCACTGGACACCACGCGACGTGCGGTGCTCTTCCAGCCGTTGGACCCTACCTCCGGCTGAGCCAATTCCAGGGTGGGCAGGCTGTTAAACAGAACAGATAATTCTTCCCGAGGCTCCCGCCGATGTCTCCGAACTTCCTAACGTTGCCATCGATCGCCACATCCCGGTTCAGGAATTTTAACCCGATTCCCTTTCGGTGCACGCGCGAAATGCGCTATCTGTCGGGGTTTCCCCGACCCTTAGGATCGACTAACCCATGTGCAAGTGCCGTTCACATGGAACCTTTCCCCTTTTCAGCCTTCAAAGTTCTCATTTGAATATTTGCTACTACCACCAAGATCTGCACCGACGGCCGCTCGTGCCTGAGCTCGCGCCCAAGGTTTTGCAGCGACCGCCGTGCCCTCCTACTCATCGGGGCCTGGCACTTGCCCTGACGGCCGGGTGTAGGTCGCGCGCTTAAGCGCCATCCATTTTTGGGGCTAGTTGATTCGGCAGGTGAGTTGTTACACACTCCTTAGCGGATTTCGACTTCCATGACCACCGTCCTGCTATCTTAATCGACCAACACCCTTTGGGGGATCTAGGTTAGCGCGCAGTTTGGCACCATAACTCGGCTTCCGATTCATCCCGCATCGCCAGTTCTGCTTACCAAAAATGACCCACTTGGAACTCTTGATTCCGTGGTGCGGCTCAGCCTAGAAGCCGCGTCGTCCTACCTATTTAAAATTTGAGAATAGGTCGAGGGCGTTGCGCCCCCGAGGCCTCTAATCATTGGCTTTACCTGATAGAACTCGCACGCGAGCTCCAGCTATCCTGAGGGAAACTTCGGAGGGAACCAGCTACTAGACGGATCGATAAAACTTGATAATGCCTGGGCATTAGGTATGCAGCATAGGAAACTGACTTCGAGCAAGCCTGCATTGCGCTTGCCCCGCGACTGAGATGGCAGGCGGGTCAGGACGTCGCTGCTCGAGCAGGGATCCAACCTAACCGCACGTGCCGAACACAACTAACGCGCCGTGCGTCCAAATGCTCCGTCGATGCACGCCCAGCACCGGCCCCAATGCCCAGCAATAGATGTTGTGCGCTGCTGCCCATGCGGACGTTGCAAGGCTGAAGCAAGTCCCGCTTGACACGATAGCCCGCCCTTGGAGGGAGCAGGGGAGATGAAGGCACACCGAGGCTCATGCGCGGGCGCCGCCCACGCCGGCCGCCGGCGCTCGCCGCGGATTGGGCTCGGCCGCATGCGTGCAGCGCCTGGAGCTTGCCCCGAGAGCAGCATGCAGCACTCGTCGTACGCACAAAAGCACCGCCTCGTCCGAAATCAAGCGCCAGCAGCCCCGTCGTGGACGACGCCACCGATAACCGACACGAGCGCACAATGAAGTGCGGTCGACGTTGCTACACGGGCACGGACGGCTCGCACGGACTAGCCATGCATGCTGCCATGCGCCCACGCTGCACGCCGACATGGCCACTGAGCGCCTATACCAACTAGCGATAGTCGCCTTGAAGTGCCTTCAACACCTCTACCCCCCTTATATATGCTTAAAAAAAAATCAAAAGGACAAGAGTAGACATGATTTCGCCAGAGAATCATCCCACACATATGCGGACCCGAACTGCACGTTTTGATGTGAGACGGGGCCTATGCACTCACAACTATTCAGGAGAACTTTCATTGACCTTTTGCTTCAGTATACCCGCATACCCTATATCGGAGGCGTCAGTTTCAACTATCATAAAGGCTTCAGGGTTAGGAATGCCTAAGCAAGGAAGGTTCTGGACCAAACTTTTGATTTTTATGACAGCATTGGTTTGATCAGTACTCCAAGGAACTGGGGTTTTCTTGAGTCTTTTGTAAAGAGGTTCACAGACCTGTCTAATATTTGGGATAAAATCAGTAACATAATTAAGGCTCCCTAGAAACCTCTGTAGTTGAGTCTTATCAGAAATCTCATTAGGAAACTTTGAGGAGAACTCGATGGCTTGGGAAATAGGTTTATAACTACCTTGATAAAGATAATGTCCTAAGAATCTTATAGATGTTTGGAAGAGCTTCATCTTTTTGGCACTAACCACCAAACCGTTGAATTTCACAATCTTAAAGAAAGTATTTAAATGCTTAAAATAGGAATCAATGTTCTCAGAGAAAATAAGCACATCATCAATATAAACAATCGACATATAAGTATAAGGATTAAAAATATTGTTCATAATGTTTTGAAACTCTGACGGAGCGTTTTTGAGGCCAAAAGGCAAAATATTCCATTCATAATGCCCAAAGGGGACATTGAATGTCGTTTTGTATTTATCCTTCTCAGCTATTTGAATCTGCCAGAATCCTGACTTCATATCAAACTTACTATAAAGGTTGGCTTTGAAAGTTCTTTTCAAAAGATCCCTTTTGTTAGGGATCGGATGTCTGATCCATTTTAAGACCGCATTCAAAGACTTGTAATAAATTACAAGCCTTTGAATGCGGTCTTAAA
>NW_025886378.1:0-2842 GCF_002878395.1 Capsicum annuum
CAATCGGTAATAGGCTAAAAATGAGATTGCAAAGCAATGTAAGATAATTGCTGATCAATTAACCAATAAATTAAAGGAAAAACTTCATAACTGTTATAAATGTATGTGAATGTCTATCAAGATCTACTTTGATATCTATTAGGATTTGAAGCAACTGTCTTTTACTCAGACTAGGAGTAAATTTTCCTATAAATAGAGGGGTTTTGTTCATTGTATTTACAATCTTATGATCTCTCATCCCTCAAGAGAAGAAATAAGAATCACTATCTTTATTCTCTCTACTCTTCTTCTTTATTCTTTCTTATTTTATAACACGTTATCAGCACGAGACTCTGCCAAACAAGGTGAGATTATAAATCTGATATTATAAATCTGAAGGATTTAAAGGTTAGTAATTCTTTATGTTATCTTTCTTTTGCTACTATTAATATAATTATTATTGGATTTGAGGAAAAATAATTAGTTTGGAACCATTTATGTTATAAATTTATTCCTCAAAAATAATATTATCAAAGCATGATAATATGTTGGGTTCAAGTCCCATCGATTCATGCCTAAGACGCCTTTATATGGATAAGATGTTGAGTTTGAATTTCAATACACCATATTGATGATATTATGATGGCTAAGGCAAAATAATGGGTGTTTAATGAAAAGTCATGAAATTCGACCCATTGAATATGCTCCATTCCATGAAGTGAATGTGGTAGCAATATATGATAAGTTTAAAATATGACAACTTACTTCATTCTTGAGGTGTATGTTGTAACAGTGCAGAATATGTCTGAAAGAAGACACGTGATTGAATGCACGAATATACACGTGGATGGACAATATGATAATGATCATCAAAAGTGATGATATTTTCACACGCATATTATGATCATAAGATATGTTAGAGAAAAAAAAATTCTCTACATCATATGTATGCCTCAATTTGATTTTGTAGTAGCTATCATAATTTGATACGCTTAAGGCATGATTACATTCCATTCCTGGGGAATGAGAAACTTATTAATGCAAATGTGCACTTGAGTGTGATGGTATCACAAAACACCTCCGAATGAGGCAGAATACTGAGAAGAGTTATTTCGAAATCTACTTCTAAAGTAGTAAATTTGAAATTTATTCATGTAATAGTAAATCTGAAATTTACTAAAAAAAAAGTACATGTCATGGTAAACTTGGAGTTTACTAGAATAAAAGTTCATAAATTGATATGAACGATTGTGACATCTCAAAGATGTGCATGTATTGAAGAACTAGAAGATTCTTCAAGAATCGTTTATGTCGTTTGTTCTCATGATAAGTTGGTTGGACCAACTAATATTGGGATTGGATCCCTTCAAATCTGAAAATTATAAAAGGTGAATAAGGGCCCATTCACCTATCATGTGATATGCTGAAAAGATGCATCAATAAGATGATCACGTGTACATTTGTTGTCAACTTGAAGTTTGACATTCATAAAGTTGGTTGCTCATTAAAATTGAGTTAAGAACATAATTTTTAAATTGTGCAATCAAGATAATTCATCTTGATGATGATGGTTTAGCATTGAATGCCTTCGATAAATAGCTAAACCATCTTTAATGAGAACAAAGCTTCATATATTGGTCTGAAATATGATATGTTGCATACAATAACACTTGTATGCATTAGACCAATAAATTATGATTATTTCTTCCCTCTCAATTGGTTCAAGGTCGGGAACCTATTATTTCATCTAATAATTTTGATGTGCGGTATACGATTAATGAATATACCATAATACACAAAGATGGATTCCTCAAAGAAGTAGAGGGTGTATGTTAGTTTTCGTAACATAAGGGGAAGATTATAAGCGCTATGAAATATGTTAGGAATTATCACCAGATCCTCATCCAAAAGATAATTCAAGTCAAATGCCGAAAGCATCTTATATTAAGCGCAAGTGTTCTTATTTTGTGTTCCTAAAGGACAGAGTCTATGCATGCGTGAAGCGTGGTAGACTAATTGATTCCAAATAAAATAGTCCTTGAAAAATAAGGAGCAAATAATCATAATAAGAAGGTAATGAACCTTTGAAGAGCCTACGACATAACATTTCATGAAACCTCATGTAAGGTTCATATGCCTGAAAATAATGAAGTGATGAGATCTCAAAATATTATGTCACATTGTGAACTGATACAAAGTGATACATCATCAATATATTTGACATAATATTGGCGCAATATTGTGAAAGATTACGAGGATCTAAATTCTACCTTTATTTAAGCATGCTGACGTAGAAACATTTATCAAGTGACATGAAAGGATGGATTTTGGTGAGCATAAAACTTATTTGATTTGGAGTCCAGACACTTGAAGATGTAACTCATGAAATGTTAAATATTGTCACTTGACAACTTATGTGAAAACTTTTAAGGATTAAAACTGCTTAAAGCATATAAAAGTTTCTGGGAAATTTATTTATAACCCTTATATTGTATAAGCTTATTGCTTGATCATCATTGAAACTCTTGGAGCGTTTTCAAAGAAATTGATTATTTGCTGAAATTCAAAATATATCGAATTAGATTGGTTATGAAGTACCATACCTTAGTGCAATTGATGCACTCATGTACCTTGCAAATACTACAAGGCCTATAGTATTTTCAGTCAATTTGTTAGAAAGGTATATTTCTGCTCCTACTATGAGACATCAAAATGAGATAAAACACATGAGCTTGTTTTATTCTAAAGATTGCAGTTCCGATCTTATTGGTCATGCTGATGTTGGGTACTTATCTGACCCGCATAAAGCTCAGTCTCAAATAGGCTATGTGTTCATATATGGCAGTACCACCATATATGAACA
>NW_025886379.1:0-2752 GCF_002878395.1 Capsicum annuum
AAAATAGATATAAAATATATACAATTTATTAGTGAAAATATAGAAGAATTAATGAGATTAAAACAAACAACTTAAAAATATTATAATAAAGTATTTAACCAATTTTAAATGATAGATAATCTTAAAATCTTAATCTTATATATACTTAAAGATATAGAAATTATAGATATTAAGAGAATAATATTAGGAAAAGTATTAGACCATGAAATTGAAACTATAAATTGGATAGAACAGTTATACCTGGATAATTACCCAGATGGATATTATTCAGATTAAGAAATGTTAGAATATATTAGAAAAACTAGAGAAAATCAAGATAATCTAAATGTAGAAATTAATTATAGAACCCGAATTAGAAAAATAATGAAAAATCTAAAAGAAAAATTAATATGGATAGAAGAAACCCTAGAAAATTTAAGAAAAAGTACATGTGATAATTTATATAATTTAAAAAAACTCGCTACGAGAAGAACAACACAAGATAATAAATAGCATTGAAAATCTAGAATTAGATATACATTACAGTACAATTAGGATAAATTATTATACAGAAATTTGTAACTCTGCAATTACTACAGGATAAAATGATAGACTATGAATATTTAAAATATTGGAGACAAAATATAGAAGAAATAATATTATTAGAAAAACTTATGAAAGATAATCTAATTAGATATTTTGAAACAAAAGATATAGAATATTTAGAATACCTTCAAAATAATATAGAAGAATTACAAAAACTAAGGGGAAAAAATAAAGAATACTATAGTAAAGCATTTAACCAATTACCATATAATCACCCCCAAGATATGAATATCGATAAAACTAACATAAATAAATTCAAAATAAAAATATTTAGAGAAGTTAAGAAATACTCACGCACAAATAAAAATAGATCCATTCTACTTATAATAGATCTATTTTACCACACAAGTTAACCGCACCCCCCTACAATTGACAATTTGAATTTGATTTCTTTCAATTTTGTAATGCAATTTTCCTTCTTTAAGAAACAAGAAATCAAGAAATAAAAATAATTACTTTTAAGAACAAGAATGGTTGATTTTTTCTTCTATTGATTTTAATCATTTTTGTTTCTTAAATCCATGAAGCAATTCCGAATGGGGAGGTACGTTTTCGTGAAGCTTGTATTTGAAAATGACACATTTTATAGCTTGTGTCTGAAATTCGTGAAGCTTTTAATTCGTATCTGTCAACCTTAGAGAATAGAGAGGTATGTTTATCATCCTTTGAAAATTTAACCTCCATTAATGGAGGTTAAGAAGGTTGTGTGGGGAAGACATTGTTGGGGGCGTTTTGTAATTATTTGGTTAAAAAAATGTGTCATTGATTTATTGGACATAAATTTCATGTGTTTTAGTCTTTTTTTTTTTCAAAAAAAAAATAATTATTATAGGTGGATATAATGATGTGACAATTTAAATGAGTTGGCACAAATCAATTGGTCATTTTATCCACGTTGGCAGCGAGTGAGATACACGCACCAGTGTTGATATCAAAAGGTGTCAAAATGATACACTTTATGGCTACTTGAGGTGCCAAAAGTGAACGTCCACTTGAGGTGCCAAAGTGAAAGATCATTCCAAGATTAGGGGGCTGTCGATGGATTTGGCCTATATAAATTGATACATCACAAATACAGATACATCACATTATTTCAAATAATCTCTTAATTTTATATGAATACATCATTTAATTTTACATAGATACATTACTTTTTCAGTGATATATTCAAGCTTTCAAGTAAAATGGGAAATTTAGTAATTATTTAAAAAAAAAAAATTAATAGTTGTGGTAATTTTATTTTATTTTTTTGGTAGCAAGTGGTAAATTAAGTTGTGGTATGATAGTAATTTTTTAAAAGATGAAAAGATATTCTGTTTAATCCAAATCTAGTTTATCTTCTTTCGTCCAAGACTATCAAGTTTGTATTCCTGTTAAACATGATCGTTTTCCCCATCAAATTGAAGTTAAATTCGGATGCTCATCTCAACTTTCCCTCCATGGTTTAGTGAAAGTGAAATATGATCTGATCTTCATATTCCAAATTTCGCATCCATGAAATATTTACAACGTGCTCATTTGTATTTCTCGCTGCAAACATGAGAGAGACACCAAATAGGGAAGGTTGGGATGGATGAGATTTACAAAAGTCGAAGCCTGATACATTCTATTATTTTAATTTGTTATGTTTCAAAAGTCTCGTTATGTAGAGTAATTCCTTGAAAGTGTGAAATTCTCTATTTAAAGCGTGTTTGGTAGGAAGGAAAAGATTTTTTGAAAAATATTTTTTCAATTTTTTCATATTTAATTAGCTTAAATATTTTTAAAAATATTTTTATATCAACTTATTTTAGAAAAAAAATTTTTAAAATTTTTTTTTCAAACCTTACTCTTAAATTAAAATGTTCGTATAATTCTTAAAATCACCCAGGCCTATACCACCCCATCCAAAAAACATATTTAATATTTTTTACCACATCAACCCCTCTCCCCCTAAAAATAATATTTAACTTTTAAAAAGAAATTCAAATTTTATTCTTACCCCATGTCCTACTCGACCCCGCCCCTCCAGCCTTTCGAAAAAATAAATTTTTAAAATTTATTTTTTAAAAAAAATTAATTTTTTTACCCAACCCTCACACCTTACCCAAACCCCACCCCTACTAGCCGTCGAGCCCCCACCCCCCACAACCCACTCACATACCAGCCCTCCTCCCCCAAATTTATT
>NW_025886380.1:0-1364 GCF_002878395.1 Capsicum annuum
AACTTCCCTCTCGCAAAACCTCATTTGATATATTAAATTAAACTATAAAATACTTAGATGCAATATCAATAATGATCCAATGAAATATGCCATGATGAAATGTTGAAAAGTCTAGATTATAACATACACGATTGTGAACGCCACGTGGATGGCTATCAATTTTTCTCCAAGAATCATTTTTTAGTGCAAGGGTTTTACTATGTGGGTTGCAACCATTATTAAGTGTTGTCAATTTTATAGTCATCACTAGTCTAGTCATATCTCAGTCTGTAAGTGCTATCGAATGATAAGGAAGAATAATAAAACAAAAATGTGTCAACCTTATCGCATAGAATATGATAGTTATTAGAGTTTTGGTTATTCTTGGCATGATTCCAATGCTTTGTCTCAAAGTATAGGGTTCTGAAATTAATATCTTCCAAGATCTCGAAGAACATTTGAATCAAAGAATGGACTGCGAAGGTAGCCTCATGAGGATTTCCATAATGAGATCCTTTGGCAAGTGTATTTTCATGGCCTAGATAGGAAAAGACAAGTATGTTATAAATAGTTCACTATATGTGGCATGTGCTCTTCACTTTATTGTCTTATTAGCCAGGTGATCGTCAATGATGAAAGTCATTGAACTTCAGACTTGAGTTAAAAAATAGGGCTAGGCCCCTGGAGGGCTTCAGAGACTGGGGAAGACAGGTGGATTATACAGTTAGGATAGGGGCAAATCGAAGACCTATCAGGATGGGACATGGATGAGCATCAACTGGGCCAACATTAATGAAAATGGATTAACTTCCTCTATCACATCTTTATTCGATATACATACAAAATCGAGGAACAAATATCAAAGAAGAAAGCTACAACAATTAGAGAAAAATAGATTTTTCAAGTACAAAGATATGGGCTAGACTGGTTTTACTTGAGGTCCCTAGTAAATTCAGCCCAAAGTTAAATTGGCCTATTAATATGTTCCAATCATTATGTATATTAGGAAACACAATTTTGTATTTGTTATACACCATTGTGTTTTATTCATTTATGGATTTGTATTTGGGAGAAAGGACAGAAACAACACTTCAAATTAAACTATTTCCTTGAAAATGGCCATGGAATTTAAATTTCACTTTCTAGCCATTTTAATTTATTGACTGGTTCTATACCATTTTTACATAACTTTTATACAGGTTTTATACAAATCTTATACATAAATATTCTACATAAATAGTCTATACGGAAATTATACAGTTTTGATACATAATTTATATAATAACTGTACATTTGCACTTCAAATTAAACTATTTCCTTGAAAATAGCCATGGAATTTAAATTCCACTTTCTAGCCATTTTAATTTACTGATTGGTTCTATACC
>NW_025886380.1:1464-4970 GCF_002878395.1 Capsicum annuum
ATAACTTTTATACAGGTTTTATACAAATCTTATACATAAATATTCTACATAAATAGTCTATACGGAAATTATACAGTTTTGATACATAATTTATATAATAACTGTACATTTGCACTTCAAATTAAACTATTTCCTTGAAAATAGCCATGGAATTTAAATTCCACTTTCTAGCCATTTTAATTTACTGATTGGTTCTATACCGTTTTTACACAACTTTTATACAGGTTTTATATAAATCTTATACATAAAGATTCTATACAAAAATTATACAGTTTTGATACATAATTTATATAATAATTGTACTTTTTTTACACGTTTTATACAACAATTATATAATTTGTATACACTTTCTATATATTGTACATATACATATTTGATAGAACTATACAATTTCTATACATATATCTTATATAGATTCATATTTTATTTAATAATTATGTCATTTTTATATAATTTAATTATTATTTCTAAAGAATTAAAAAAGAAGAATATTTGATCAATTTAAAAATTTATAGTTAAAAAAAATTGAAATATTTTTAAAAGGGCCGAATTGCCCAAGTTGAATATTGTATCAATATTGTATATAGACTGTATCAGTATCGTATATGGACTGTATATGGACTACGTGGATCAAAATGGCCCAAACTAGAAAAGATTAGGAAATGGCCATAAAATGAAATTTGTTTAGCCGACTGGACATTATTTGTTCAAATGCCAAACTTCGGCTATAATTGGGCTATTATTTTTTAAAAAGGTTATAGAGTGTCCTTTTCCCTTGTATTTGTATGGTCTATGGTCTAGAGTTTAGTTCACCAATATTCAACCACCAACTAAAAAAAAGTACTATTAGAGAAAATTATATGAGCTTAACTTATAACTTACATGATTATGTAAAAAGAAATTACACCATCGACGTAAACAAACAACACAAAAAAGCAAATGATATATAGTACAAAAGGTTTGCGTTCTTATTTTCCTTTTATATAATGGTAACATATTCAATGTAATTTTACGAGTCGGAAATTATTTTGACTATTTTTTAATTTTCTCATTCTCTATAGATTCCTTTAGAAATTGTATCCAAGAAACATGACAACATTAATGTTGTTGGAATAAAGGACAATCAATTGCCCTAAATTTGGTCCTACTTAATTTTTACTTTGCCGACATCTTTGAAAAAGTATTTTTAACAATTAATTTATTTTTATCTTTCTCCAAAGTTAACAGACTAGAAAATGATATCTAGCCAATAGGGAAAAAGTCAGCCTAAGATTACATTAAATTTTTATTTTTAATTTAGACTAGTACTTGGTTCTACAGTTTTGAGGACGACCACATAATTACTTTTAAAAAAAATTAAAACATTCATTTGATTTGGACATCTTCTATAACAATTAATCATTGATGTCTAAAGTACATAGCTATATAATCCATGTTTTTACAAGTAAATGTGGCTCTAATTAATCCACATTTTGAATACACTCAACTTTTTTGAAACTAAATTCTTTTTGTGTTTATCTTTGATATAATAATAATTTTGATCCCTTGATGATTGATAATTATATTTTTAATCCTTGTAATATTTAGTTAAGCTCTTTAACTCAAACTTTCAATATTTAGAGTGGTGCACAAATAATATTTATTTTAGTGACTCTTCAAAATTGATCGAGTTACCAAATTAATGTGACACTCGTTAATTATTCATATAGATTTTATTAAATTTGTTTTGAGGGTTATGATTTTGATAATAGTCCAAACATAACATACTTCCGATATAAAGAAACTAAAAGCAATATATTTTGTCTAAAAAGTTAACTATATATTGAATTAACATTAGAGTAAAACATCTAGTATCCCCTAAACTATGACTAAATTTGCAACGATACATTCCAACTTCACGAGGGTCTTATTACTCCCAGAACTAAATTTATCGTTTATTTGTCATCCTTTTTAGCTGATGCGACACCTTTGATTAATCTTTTTAGCTAAAGTGACACCTTTGATATGGAGTTCATTTTATGTAATAAAAGTATCACATTAGCATAAAAGAGTGATAAAAATACGATAAAATTGAGTTCAGAAAGATAATAGAAACCCTATGAAATTGGAGTGTGTCGTAATAATTTTGGCTATAATTCAAGGGTAATTGAATGCTTATCTCTTGACATTATAAAGATCAAAAGAAAAAAATTTTTTATGAGTAAGAGTAAAAAATATGGTGTATTAGTCATTGTGAATGTGAGATGGGCCCAATTTGACTGTCCAGAAATTACTATCTATCTCTACGAGGCCACCTTTCAAATCACAACCTTCAAAAGTGAAAAAATAAATAAATAAAGAAGGAAAAAGAACTCTTAGCAAAATTCATAAAAATAAAATAAAAGAAATAAAGAGTGAGAAGTGTTTTTAAGTGTCCCCTTGACACGACATATTCAAGGAAAGATATTATGATATTGTTATATGTGGATGAGGCTTTTCTATCTTCCTTTAGCTCTATATAATATAAATCGTTCCATTCATTCACGAAAAAAATTTTCCCGTCATCTCGAGTCATAGAACGACGATAATAATTATCCATGAAATCCTTATCAGATAGATGTAAGTGAGTTGAAAATTTTAGAAACATATCTGAATCGAATCAGTGAGATAACAGGAAGCCATACGAATATTTCGATAATTAATTCCTGGAAAATTGTAGGAAATTTATTCATAGATTTCATCTTTGTATCATGTGGAAATTAAGTACTAATCAATAACTCAATTACTTAATGTCCCCCCCTCTACACAGGACACGAAGAGAAAACCTATGAAAAGTTTCCTACAATTCCCAAAGAATTAATTATCGAAATATTCTAATTATGGCTTCCTGTTATGTCATTGATCCATTTCAAAATTTTCAATTCACTTACATTTGATAAGGATTTCATGGGTAATTATTACTGTTGTTCTATGACTCGCGATAGCGAGGCAAAATTTCTCATAGGTAGATGGAATGATTTATACGATATAGAGCTAAAGGAAGATGGAAAAGCCTCTAGATGGAATTTCGATTATCATGAAATGTATTTGTTTGATAAGGCACGCGGTTAACGTTGGGTTAGACTAATTCTAGAGTTTAAAGCTTTCAACATGAGTAGGATTAAAACAGAGTACTTGAAGTGCAAATTCAGAGACAACACATGAGGTGGATATGAAAGTGAGAATCAACCCATAAGTCATTCTAAAAAAAGGTAGCTTTAAGTATCTTGCGTCAATAATTTAAGAAAGAGGGGGAAGGGGGGGGGGGGGGGGGGGGGGGGGGAGTGACAGGCGATGATATGATATATCGTGTTAAAGTGAAGTGGATAAAACAGAGACGTGAATCCGGTGTCCTATGTGATAAAATGTATCACTAGAATTTAAAGATAAGATCTACCAAGTGGTTATTAGATTGTTTATGTTGCATTGGATAGAATGCCCACCAGTCAAAATTCACAAGCTTAGAAGTGAAAGTAGTGGAAATAATG
>NW_025886381.1:0-723 GCF_002878395.1 Capsicum annuum
TCGTGGGGACTCCTAATTTCCCAATTGTCAATTCCAGTGAGCTACCGCAATAAGTGGTGCATCACAGTGGCCTATGAAATTGGGTTCCCAGTTTAATTTTTCCAGCTTCGTTCAGATGTTAAAAAGGGAATTTTAGACTTTTTCCAAGCCTATAAAACCGTGCAAACGCCAAATCAAAGTCATTTGCAAGCATCCTATGAGGTTTTTCTCAAGTTTTCTCTCAACAAAAACCCTAAGTATCCAAAACCTCTTCCAAGAATCTCAAGAATCCACCATAGATTTTCTAAATTGAGTCAAGATTCAAGGTTCCCAAGTCAAGGGCTTCAAGAACTCCCTCCCAAGAGTAAGAAGAGGAAGTTTAGAGCAAGCTTGTTCATCCAATTTCATAATCCAAGGTATGTGGAGTTTTGAACGAGGGTAACCCTTTCACCCTTGTGCCCAAAAGGCTTATTTACATCATGAATTTCCTAAAATCTATGAGGTTTTTACATGAATTTGAATTGGGGGTTTTCACCCATTATTATTGAATGCATTATCTTGATATTTCCTATGAATTAAGAGTCAAATGGCATGATTTCTGCATGTTTTATTGAGAATTTACTGCTGGGTATAAACTCCATGATTTTACTCCTTGAGAGGCTAAAATTTACAATGTTGAGATATTGAAGCATATGACTATATTGAGATTTTGAGATAAATTGCTGAAATTCTCAGATTTCCACA
>NW_025886381.1:823-6778 GCF_002878395.1 Capsicum annuum
CATGAATTTAAATTGGGGGTTTTCACCCATTATTATTGAATGCATTATCTTGATATTTCCTATGAATTAAGAGTCAAATGGCATGATTTCTGCATGTTTTATTGAGAATTTACTGCTGGGTATAAACTCCATGATTTTACTCCTTGAGAGGCTAAAATTTACAATGTTGAGATATTGAAGCATATGACTATATTGAGATTTTGAGATAAATTGCTGAAATTCTCAGATTTCCACATGGTTTATGAATCTATATGCTATATATTATGCTTTTGATGGGCTTTAACTTGAGATTGAACTATAGGTTAGTAAGCCCTATTTGAGACTTGTGAAATTATGAACTCTCGTGCTATAAGGACCCATGATTTGAGTATTTTGAGATGATTGAGAAATGAATTGACCTAATGGTCCGAAAGCTTGAAATTCACTTCATCATATGAGATTATCGATTTGATTATTTTGTTCATGGTGAACCATGAGATTATTCTAAAAGTGTATTTTTATGAGATGAGCGCAGATAATCTAAAGAGAGTAGTATTTAGTATCGAGAGGGTAAGTTACTACGATTTCTTACCTCAAAACTACATGCCACCATAGGTTGGGCCTGAGGCCGAGTTTATGATGATTATGATTGGGCCCGAGGCCAAGTTTTATTTAGTAATCAGTAGACCTAGGTTATATTCCCTGGAAAGAGTATGACGCTCCTCCCCAATGTGGGGTCTTCTCCTTAGGAGGATAAAACGTTGGACTCCACGTAGCTCGCATAGTTTATGTCGGTTACGAGAACCTCCCTTGCCCTTTAAACTTTGAGATCAGTACTTTCTTGAAAACTAAAGTATTTTCCTTTCCTATGAGCTATTTTTCTAATGGTAAAATTGCAAAATGGTTCCCTAACTAAAGCATTTCCTTGATATGAGTTATTTCTCTAAACGAAGGTATTCTTCCTTGATATGGTATTTTCCATGAAGCTTTGAGATAAGTTATTTCTTTAAACTAGAGTATCTTTCCATTGAGATTGAATGATTTTCCTAAAGCTTGAAATGAGATCCTTTCCTAAAGTGAACAAAATTCCATCAAGTATGTTTCAAAGTTATATGATTCCGAATTCCAAGTATTTGAGTTTAAAAGAGTTATGAGATCTTGAGCATTAAAGAAGTTTTATTCTCCACGAGATATATGAATGATTTGAAAGTACTGTTTAAAGTTCCATTAGCATTGAGGATTGAGAATAAGAGAGGATTTTCGATTTCAATGTTAAAGTATAATGACTCATGAGATTTGTGTTACATGTTTCATCTTGCATGACTTATGAGCTTTACATTGTATACTTGTTCAAGCCATATGAGTTATCCCATATTGCATGCATGATTTTATTGAAGAAGATTGATACTGTTTTATACATATGCATTCACCCCTATATACTCAGTACATTCTGTAGTACTAATCCATATATACGTCTATGTGCTGCATTGTCTCAAAATATAGGTGCAAAGATTTGTAGCGCATGTACCATATCCAGTCTGTTTGCAGCTTTCAGTCAGCAGGTGGTGGGTCCCCTTTTTATTCAATGGCTCGAGTCAGTGATACAGTTGAATCGTGTCGTATTTTTTTTATTCTATCGTATTGAGTTGGGGTGGTTAGAAGTCATGACACAACTACCTATAGTCAGTACTAGTAGAGGCTTTATAGACAGCTAGTAGGAGTTGATGCATTGAGTTTCAGTTTTATTATAAAAGCAGAGTTGTAACCTTGTGACTTCAGTTTTGTATTGAGCCAATTCATAATAGAGTTATTTTCTTCTTATTCTTTCATATTTATGCACTTTGTTTAGTTACTTATGAGTTAAGGCTATAGAAGGGTTGTCTCGGGGTCACTTATGACCCTAGGCACTGTGTGGCATCCCGAGAGGTGATTTTGGATCGTTACAAACTTGGTATCAAAGCCAGGTTCAAGTGGACTTGGGTGTCTATGAAGCCGTAACTAGTAGAGTCTTACAGAACGGTATGGAGATGTCTTACTTTTCTTTAAGAGTCTATAAGGCATTTAGGAAATGTCTCTATTCTTTTGAGTTTTAGTTTGTGCTATAGAAAGATTCTCTATGCGCCTACGTAGATCCTCAACTTACTCTACTAAGGCCATCTTTGCCTTATTTTCAATGTATCAGAAATAGTCAAGCTTGAATCTTTATAGATAGTAGTGGGATTGTAATCAAGCTCGAAAGTATCCCATCAGTGTTTTTGAGTTTCGATGATTGAAGTGCTTTATTCATGATTCATGAAAGTCGGGCACGAAGCCCAAGTCAGAGGTACTTTCAGATTCCTCCTCGGAATCCATAATGTGAAGCTATGCTTCCTTACCCATGAATTATTCTTGAGATATTATGATTAGTAAGTTCTAGTTCCTTCTCAGATTACATTCTCAGATTGGCTAGCAAGAAGCTTCAGAAGTTGCACAAAGCGGCTCGATAGGAGCCTTCTGGTATGCCATGAGTACCTCGTGTTTAAAGTTTTTCCTCACACTTATGAGTCATGCGAGTGATACAGAATGAGATGCGTATTCTTAGATCATTGAATATTTTGTGTTAAGTTTCTATCTCTTGCAATATGTAACCTTGTTATCATTGTATTTTTGGAAAGAAAAAATCAAAGTCTAGTGAAGCCATGTGGGGCTCTTTCGATTTACTAGCATAGTGGCTTTGTTATTCCTCTAATTTTCTTGTTTAAAACACAAAACCAAAGTCTAGTAGAGCCGTGTGAGGCCTATTTTGATTCACTAGCAACTTGTTGTGCATCCTGTTGTTCCTGTGTTGGTTGAAACTGGAGGTTTAGAGTTGTAGTGACAAGATAGGTGGTAAGGGCCATATATTGAATTTATATGCATATATGTATAGCTGAATTTTGTTGCACATATTTTGGCTAGTAATAAAGTGTTATGTCCTTGCTTGTTTGTTCGTGAGAGGTAGAGAAGGGGTCATTAGTTAAGGGGAAATATTGTTTGTTTGAAGTATGAAAAGTTGTTGATGAAAATTGCTGTGTTGGAAAGTATAGGTTATTGATGGAAGTACTCAGTGGATGGGTGTTGTTAAGATAGGCGTCCTTGATATTTATAAGATGGGGTTTAGTTGAAACTTATAGAGCTATGAGCTAAGTTGGGGTTGTATATGTAGGTGGATAGTAATGACATGTAGAAGGAGGATGTGTTAATGAATTAGGAATAGATGGGCCATGACGATCGATTATTGTTGATTACGAAGTTTGAGTGGGACATGTGAAGTTTCGATTATTGTTGATATTTTATTTCATAGCTTCTGAGTGAGATTAGCCCTAGACACTAAGTTTGAACGATTGGTGGTCGTGAAAGTAGAGGCGACGATTTCTTATTTAATAGTACTAGTTATAGGGGAGTGACCTTATAGGCTTGAAAAGTGTATGTAAGATCTTAAGTTTGTTTGGTTCTTAATCAAGTTTGATGTTGTATGTAGATGTAGAAGTGCGCCCAAGGTGCTATGGGGCTATTATTTTCGAGGATTATTGTATGTTTTTTGGTTAGTAGTAATGTTAAGTTGCTAGGTGGGGCTAGTGAGATAATGAATGATGTCCTTGATAGCTGAGTTAAGGAGTTGTGAATGAAGATGGTGAGTATGATTTTGATTCTCATGGTTTAGAAATATAAGTTTATAGGCGATGTAGTGGTAGGCTATGACATCATTTGTATGGACCATTAATAGGATTAGAGGTACCCGTTCTAAGCGTTAAGTATTAAATGATGACTATTGGGGCCATAGAAGGATGATGTGTGTCTCAGGAGGTAGTATTATGAGTGGGTGTTACTCTTTGAGGAGTGAAGTGATTAAACATAACATAGAGCAGTTACAGCTGACTGAGGACATGACCCTGGATAGGAAGATTTTAAGAAAAAGCATTAGGATAGAGGGCTAAGGGTATGGATGAGTCGTAGTCAGTAATTGGGTGGACTTTGGTGTCCTCAGCTTGGCAATGTGAAATTTGTTGTGGATGTCGTACCTATGTCATTTTTATGGTGTCTTTTGCTTTTGATGTTTTTGGTATACTACCTTTTTTCTTGAGCTGAAGGCCTATCAAAAGTGGCCTCTTTCCTCTTCTAGAGGTAGTGGTATGGACTGCGTATAATCTACCCTCCCCAGGCCCCACTTATGTGGTAATATATTGGGTTTGTTGTTATTGTTGTTGATGTTTTACGCTTTGAAGTGTATTCATTCGGGTCAAGTTCTTCTGTTCATATGCGTTATTATATCCCCGACTCTAGAGCAAAGTGATTACAACCAGACTAGAATTCATGTGGTGGTTCACCGCCTTGGAGTGATGGCTTAAGTCTAAGGGGGGAGATGATAGAACCGGTAACCGAGTCAAACCTTAAGACTCTAGTAGATGTACCAGTGAGCTGTAGAATAACTTTGAATAAGATTGATGCTTGGCCTAATCTTATTTCTGCACTTTTAGTTGTCCTATTACCTGCTATGTTTTATGTTTTTGTTCCATGATCTTAATTCATGTTCATGCATATGATAGAGAATTATGTACTCTCCTAGTTCCTAAAATGAGGAGTTTTGGTTCATTCGGTAGACGGGATCACATCCCATAAATTTTGAACTCCAAATTCAGGTCATGCAATTTGTGACTTAAGTACTCGAGCAATACTTTTAGTGATTCGCGAAGTCCAAATTTATATCATGTATGTCCTTGGGTTAGACCGCTTTGATAAGTTCATGATGTTAAATACCTTAAGCCTTAATTGAGTGCCAGGTAGGTACAATGTCCCTTCATGCTCCAGGCCCTCATGTTCTAACTTTTTAGCGACCTCTTCCTTAGGTTGCGATAGATATAATGAACAGTAATGCCGGTAGGAGAGAGTAAATGGGCCGTGTTAGAGAGGATAGTCGTATGTAGGTATTTATTCTTGGGTCCCTCCTATCCAAGAAGCTGAAGAACCCTTTTCTAAATTTCAAAGCTTTTATGTTTATGAGTTTTCATGATTCATGTGAGTTGAAATTGATGTTCATGCTATTATTGAGTTGTGATTCATGTTTGTTTACAAGGTTTTAAAGCTTCGACCCTAGTATGTGGTATTCATGTGATGTCCATGATAAACCCTCTTCAAGTTGCTTGTTAAGTGGTGTGTTGATGTCAATTAAGTGTAGAAATTGTTGAATAAGCATAGCATGGTCCCCATAAGTTTGATAAAATGCTTATGTGAGGGAATTAGAGCCATTATGGCATGTTGACCAGGAATTCCCAATTGTGTGTAAGCCTATGCATGCCAAGTAGTTGTTGAAAATTCTTAGTGAATGAATTGTGGCATGATAGCATGAAATTCTCCAATTATGTGCTCTTTGATACATGCTAAGACTTTAATACATGCTAAGTGTTTGATGAATGAATTTTAACATGATAGCATGAAGTTCCCCAATTATGTGTTCTCCGGTACATGCCAAGACTTAAATATGCGCGAAGTGCTTGATGCAAGGCCTTGTTGAATGGAGTATGATCCAATAGCATGTCCCCCTATGTTATTATATGTTTAGGATTCCTAAATGCTTGAATTGATTCCTTAGTGATTGTGATGGTGAATGATTGTCCATGGTCTTGATTATTCAAGAATGGTTATGTTTTACTTTTATGTTATCAAGTCCTGGGGGTATTTATACCCGATAATTTAGCTGTCATATAGAGCTGTGTCAGTTTGCGATAATCTTAGTCGAGCCATGATTCTCATAACTTAGCCCTTCTAATCTAAAGTTCAGCTATGTATCTATTATTACATGAGTTCTTGCAATTTCTGAGGCATTTAAGAGTTTAGAAAAATTCTGATCCCGTTTAGCAAATTGCTTTGGCTATGTATACTCAATTTTTCCTATGTTCTTAGACTAGCTAGCGACATTCAAGGACGAATTTTTCCAAGGGGGAGATGTTGTAAGACCCC
>NW_025886382.1:0-3368 GCF_002878395.1 Capsicum annuum
TACAAGAGCTTCTAAACATAATAAGAGTACAAAAGTGATATATCAAGGAGAAATACACTGATTCAACTTACCTCTGAATACAACTTAGAGGCTAGTCTAATATGTAAAAGAGAGATAAGTAATACTCCGAACATCAGGAGCTCACTCTAAGTCTCCAAATTAGGGCTACTCCACACGATGCACACATCAACAACGATAACTCGTACTATGATCTGCAGGTTGCGGAGGTGTAGTATGAGCACCAAACGAATGGTACTCAGTAGGCAACTGCCAACTAAGCTCCAAAGATAAAGTGGATATATACAACATATAAGCAGAATGAAAACTACAACCAAGAGTCCATAAATCATTTAATAAGCCAATGAGAATAACAAGGGGCAACTATCCTATTCATGTCCAATAGTCTAACATAATAAGACTAAGGAAGTATCAAGGTGAACTATCTTATTCCAGCTACATTTAATATATGCCAAAGCTACCGTATATCAGCGAAAGAAAGATATATTGTAATATACAAGGCGAAGGAACGACTATACAATATGAACAACGAAGAAAGGGATATCCGATAGTACTATGACTTCATATAGCTAGATATAATACATATAAACAAGAGGTCATCTCAAACATAACCTAGATTGTCATGTTCTCATTTTAAGACCTCATTATAATACTATCAGGATTCAATACCAACATACTCAGGATTTCTAATCCATATGACTAGACACAGAATAATCGTGCATAGTAATGTAATCATAAGATAGCAAAGATCGAAGACATACCTCAATCCTAATACCGGATCCATGACCAATCTGTCATAGGCTAACCATAATAATGATCATAACAACGAAAAAGGTTCAAAAATACCCCTAAACTATCTGAAATAGCTCAAAAATTCCCCTCATTAGATTTTTGGCTCAAAAATACCCCCTCCTTTAAATATTTGGCTCAAAAATACCCCTCCCTTTAACGGAATTCGGAAAAGGATCAAAAATACCCCTGAACTATCTGAAATGGCTCAAAAATACCCCTCTGTTAAATATTTGGCTAAAAAATACCCCTCCCTTTAACGAAATTTAACCAAGCATGCCACCTAGATAAAAACAAACCACGTGACTATGTCATATTACCCATATGTAAAATGTTAGTATTTTTTAATTATATGACATTCCTTTCTTCTTTATTTTTATTATTTTGCAAAGTAGTGAAACGGAAAAACCAAAAAACCAATCTTTTGCTAATTACTTCATTTGTGTTTTAAAAATTCTAGATTTCACCTTTTCATTAGTGTTTTAAAAGTTCTAAATTTCATCTTGTTATTGCCGTTTGGGATGAGGGACGGGTTGATCTTGATCTGACGTTGACTCAGAGGAGGAGCTAGAATTTTAACTTTTAAGCTAGCAAATGTTGATGTACGAATAATTGAGTTGAATTTACTACATGCAAATTCTTTTTCAAAATAAATGAATTCCTTTTAACACTTGCTTAATCATTCGAAATGAATTTATTTTTCTAAATTCAGTTTTGATGAATAATCTTATTATTTTTAGAACAAGTTTGAAAAAAAGTAAAATGATACTTAATATTGATAAATTATTATTTAATTATGTCATTCATTAACTTTTTGAAAATGTGTGTCACATTCAAAGATTCATTAATTTTAGATTAGAGGAGATATTTATTAAATCATTTTAACATAAGCATTTTGAGTAAAAGCTAGCAACGCCAAACACATCTTTTGAGTAACTAATTTGAAGTTTAGTTTGAAATTTGTTACTTTTACGAGTAAATCTTAATTTTAACTTTTATACTGGCCTAATAATTAATGGGTTTATCAGTTTAATAAGACTCATTTGTTGGGTTTCACACTTTTAAACCTATTAATAGGAAAAAACTTGTTTTTTAGATGATCAAAAGAATTTGATAATAGCGATGTTATATTTTATAAATTTTTTCAAAAAAAATATTATGTAACCACCGTTTGTCTACTTTGATTAAAAATAAAAAAGCCGTGTAAATTTTGTCCGTTTCACTGACGTTTTTAAATAAAAATAAAGAAGAAAGGAATGTCATATAATTAAAAAATACCAACATTTTACATGTGGATGGTAATGTGGCATAGTCACGTAGTTTTTTTTTTTATCTAGATGGCATGTTTGGGGGAATTTCGTTAAGGGGAGGGGTATTTTTGAGCCAAATATTTAACATAGGGGTATTTTTGAGCCATTTCAGATAGTTCAGAGGTATTTTTGATCTTTTTCCGAATTCTGTTAGAGGGAGGGGTATTTTTGAGCCAAATATTTAACGGAGGGGTATTTTTGAGCCAAAAAATCTAACGAGGAACATTTTTGAGCTATTTCAGATAGTTCCGGGTATTTTAGAGCCTTTTCCGTCATAACAATGATAATAACAATAACATCGTAAATAATCGGCTACTTCGGACAACCAAATACCTAGCCTAGCCTGTGTACCCCCACCGCCTCAGACTCGGAAGGTTCAATCAACATATAACAACACAAGGTATATTCTTCACCCATATCTATGCAACCATCCCATACCGGCTGATACACATAGGTGCATACTGGTGATAGACAATGCACATGCAAGAATGAATGCAAATTATACCATCATTATCACAACTCATAATAACTGCCCTCATCAGGACCATCATCATCATAATCAACCTTCGGCCTTGCCCGGGAATCAATATTATCTCAATAGTATCCTCCGGACTCGAACCGGGTATCAATATCATCATAATATCCTCCGGCCTTGTCGAGAATCAATACTATCTCAATAGTATCCTTCGGACTCGAACCGGATATCAATATCATCATAATATCCTCCGACCTTACCAGAAATCAATATCATCTCAATAGTATCCTTCGGACTCGAACCGGGTATCAATATCATTATAATATCCTCCGGCCTTGCCGAGTATCAGTATGTCAGCAAATATAGGCATATAATAGGTGCACAGACACAAGCCGATATACTCATAACCGTAAAGATGTCTATCTTATCAACACATCACAACTACTCGTTATTAGCTAATCAACACTTGTTATTATTAAACCGCTAGTTCGCTAGTCATCACATAACCTCTAGTTATTAGCCTAAACATTATCCTTCACATAATCCTTGTTCACGGGATAACAACTAACCACTATTCATTTAATAGTCAACATCTAACATCTAGTCGAGGTTTATCATTAGACCAAAACCGTCATTTATCCACCATTTATTATTATCAACTATTCATCCTATTTTTGTTAATCATTACTAGACAACACATCACTACTTGTCGCCTAAGCATCTTTTATTAAATGACATCATTCATTAACTGACCATCGTTAGCTACCTTGTTCCAA